>NW_010331749.1:16144-29357 GCF_000700745.2 Antrostomus carolinensis
TGGAAGTAACATACAGATCCACAACTGAACAATTTTACCATGACTTGTGTTGCTTAAGTTTTTAGTTTTATTAAAAGCAACATGCACATGGAAAAACACTTTTTTTTTTTAATTTATGCAAGACAGCTTTCAATCATAAAGCTTTGATAAAGCATGGTTGCTTTTGTATTTTACTTGTTTTCATAGTAAATATTTTTGTTCAGTCTGTTCTCATTCAAGCCCTGAAGATAATCATTCCCTCTTTTTGTGCTTAACTGTAAATGCCTGATGACTTCCTGGCTCACTTTTTTTTCTCTTTTCTTTTGTCTTAAATTCCTGTGAGCTCTTCAAGAACATATAGTTTGTTCATTGTACAAGGCACTATCATATATTTTGGCACTGTTTTAGTAATGGTATTTGATGCTAACAGGAAAAAGAAACCACTTTGTATTCATAAACAAGTGGCTGTTATTACCTTTTAGTGTAGAATGGCACAATGGTGATCCCAATAAAGAAGTACATCATCATGGAGCACGCGACCATTCCCAGTCCCAGGCACAGGGCTCTTGTCTCCCCTCGCTTCTGTGCAGTCACCAACTTTTTTCCCAACATGGTTTAGAGTTCTGAAACAATCTCTTTCTAGTGTTAAATAAAATACAGAAAGGAGAGGGAAAACATGACTAGGATGGGTTTACAGGTATCACAGTTATGTAACAAGTTTCTGAAGTACAATGTATTCCATGGAGGAAGGGTCTCATTTCTGCAAAAAAACCCAGAATTTTTTTTTTTTAAAAAAAAGTTACTGTGTTTCTTGTTATCAGTAGACTCCTTTTTTTAGTTTGATATGTACCGGCTAGTACTTTAAAAACTGTGTGTGTAAGGAGGCTAGGAGATGGGGTAGGAAAACCTGATTACTTTTTGGGAGAGTTCTGTTTAACAGCCTGATTGTCCTCAACCTTAATTCAGTCTCTTTTATGTTGAGAGATGTTGTGTTGTGTGTTGGTAAATACTGCATGAAGAGAAAATCTTTCCACAGTAGAAACCTTTTTACATTATGCTTTTTCTTCTGGATTAGTCTGAAATGTGTCTTATTTCAAAAGAGCTGAAAGAATTTAAAATTTAACATCTGAGATGCCCAGTTCTGACTTCTGCATGTTTGTTTTTTGGCCTTAACCATTTGGGGATGTTCAAAACTTGATGTCCAACAAAATAGCAGAGAAAAGCTGTGTGTTCTAAACAGAAGTAGTATGCTACCACCGAACAGAAATGAACAGGATTAGAAAACACAGCAGCTGTAACTGCTATCACTTCACCACAAGCACCGTGTCAGGACTGCCTCTGGCACTAGTGGGAGAGTGCCAACTGTGAAGTGCTCATGTTGGCATAGCACTGAGTCAACTCCTAGGCAGAGCTGTCTGAACCTGAGCTTGGGAGTGATTGTCACTCCTTTGGCAAATAGCATTTTAAATTATCTTGCTAATTCTTTGATAAAGAGAATCTGAAAATAATTATTCCATTAAATCAGTGTGTGTGATGTATAGGATTAATGTATAGAGGAGCCATAACAGTCACTGAGAGTTCAATCCATCACCAGTATCTGTGGCTCTGACAGCTGTAACTGAAGGTTTGTGGGGTTTTGTTTTTTCATGAAAACATGGTGCAGCCATAGTTCTGGCAGATGACAAGACTGGCAAGTTTTGTGCGGAGTTTTTTGGGAGAAGAGAGGAAAGCAGAGCAGAATGAGAAAAGGAAAATACGTACATGCCGAAACAGGTTTCAGTCCTATTCTCCTGTGCCAGACAAGAATGCACGTTAGCGGGTGCATTTTCAGGAGTTCGGCTTCAGGTGTGTGCCACTATTCTGTGTTTATCTGTACTAGCAGGCCTTCAGGACAGTGCAGTCCCTGTATAAATCCAACTGTGTTCAGCTAAGCAACAGAGCAAATGCCAAGACTTAAGTTTAGATACAGTGTGAGAAAAGCACAAGCCAAAGTTAGCAAATAGGTTCTTCAGGTGAACCATGAGTAGATGGTCTCCAGCTGCCCCAGGCTGGCAGAGCTGTGGTGTGACTGCAGGTGGGGGACAACACTGAGTTTGGTGAAAGACCAGATAAAGACACCATCAGCTCTCCAAAGAAAGAATGTGAATATAATCTGCATGTTGCTTTCTTTCCTATTAGTTCTGTGTTTCACTGGTAAATGTGCCTTACTATGACTATTTAATTATTAAAGGAAAAAAGTATTTGAACATTGAAATACTACTGGTTTTGGATTACTAAAACACCTGAATGTTATAGAAAAATATAGAAGTCTATGGACAGTAAAATGGCTTTGCATAACTTGGGGCTAGTTAAAGAATTTTAAAAGTATATATTTTGAAACTGCTAGCATATGATATCAAAATGAAAGACTGTTCTGAGGTGTCCCTAGGAACAAAATCTGAAAATTGCCATAAGACGAACCTGACCTGCTCACTGGCATTTCAGTTTAATACAGAATGTGAGCTAATGCCATTAAATAAGGCTGTATTGTTTTTCTCTTGGTCTATGAGGCTATAAATAGTGGTGTCAGTGCTGTCAGTGTGCTCACCCTGCGCCTGTGTACTTATGTATAACCACACACAGAGGCACGTGCACTCCACAAGTAAACTTGGGTGAATGTTGGTAGTGACTGTTCCTTGGAAACATTTGTCGTTTCTTTTAGTTCTGCGGGGGAAAAGTGGAAATAACATTTTAAAGCACCAAAGAATTAAAAAATATTTAAAATATTGGAACACTGTGCAACACAGCACCTTAAGACTGATTGATATTAAACTGACTCTCCTTTACCTATTGCACAGCTTGGTCAGAGGGGAAAAAGGGATAAAAGATCAGCATTAGTCCTGGAGCACAGGCCCTGAGGCCACGTGGCACCTGAGTGGCAGTTCCTTATAACACAGTGCGAAGCTAATGATAGACAAGTGAAAACCTCCGTTATTAGCAATAAATTCTTACATACAATAACAATGATTAATCTTTAATTATTTCTGTGGGAAAATGAGAAAGTGAAAGATTGGTATTGCCACCATGACTTAATGGAAAACTTCTAGTGGCATAGTGCTGTTAATCTCTGGAGTTTTAGATGAACCATAATGTTTACATAGCTGTCCCAGCTATGCTGAGAAATAGTGGGATAATCAGATTCCTTGTTACGTGGAAAACAAGATCTGTGGGACTATTAACCAAAGAATTAATAAGAAATGTGATTTCCCCATCAGTCTGCTTGAATGTCAGCCACATATGCTGCAGAAGTACCAGTAAGCTCATCCTTCCTAATCATCTGAAACTGCCAGACTACCTCTTTAATACACATAAGGAATCTGTAAGTGTAAATTGGAGATTTTCACAAATGGCCAAGAGTTTTTCTCAGCATTATGTGCAGTGTTGTTCCCCATCCTGACATTGGCTGGGCTACCTGACCCTGGTTCTCTGCATGGGCTACTGGGTGATCCTTTTTGCCTCTGCTTCCCCAGTTCAGACATCTGCTCCATCCCAAAGAGAATGAAGACACATGAATTATGCAGAAAATGATAACAAGAAAGATTTATCTAAAAATACCTCACTGAATGCTTCTATTAACACAAAAAAATAAGTGTCTAGGTCTTCAGGCAGTATAAATCAGAGATGCTCACGTCACTGTTGTGTTGCTGCACCAGGTTACCTGTAAACGTGGTCCCTAAAACTTAAATACATACTTCCTGATGCTTTCTTTTTGTTTATTTTTAATTTAGTAGACTAGAGAAATCCGTAATGCCATTTCATGCATGTGCAGAATAACTTCAGAAAAAACCCAGGTCAATTAAGGAAATCCCATGTGTGTTTCTTTTTTCCTTTATATATAAATATTCTTATGTCCTTGTGTTTAAAATCCTGTCTTTTTTGGATATTAAGACAAAGGAATGTCGTATGCACACAGGAAAACATATTTATTTGGAATTTCCCCAGTGTTTAAAAGGTTAATTTTTCTCAGATTAAAAATTCTTCTCTTCCATCTCCTGGCTCTATCAATGTATATTAGGAGGATTGTTGAAAAAGCTAATTAAGTGTTTCCTCTGACAAAACCATTAAATCTTTGAAAAATGAAGCACTGCAGAGGACTTGATTGGCCCAGGAAGCCTGTGAGAGTGTTTTGAGTTGGAAGATGTTAAAGTCTATAATATGGGTTTAAGTCCAGCCTTGAAGAGCAAATCTAAATGTATCTTTTGCACTGAAGATTGTGGGGTGCCTCCATAATTATTAGGAAAATATAAGCTCCAAATCTTTTCATAATGTTCCCTCTCCCTAATCTTCAGTCTAGTTAAATTATACAGTACATTATCTGTGCAATTTCAATGTATAATCACTGCATTGACAGCTGCTGGTGATAATCCTAGGGATGCCATCTGCTCGGGTTTGGAATAGAGTTCCCTGTTTTGATTAGTAGATATGTCTGATACTCGGTGGGAAGTCTCTGCCTCCTCCTCCATCACTCAAGGAGTTTCCAGTGCTGTGACCTCTGTGAGTTGGGACGGGACCTCTCTCTCGAGCTATTCCAGGCTGTTCTTAACTTGGGTATGGCAATATCAGTAGCACTGATTAATTAATCTCTCGCACTTGCAGAAGAAAGAGTGCTGAGTCCTTCACTCATATTTAATTTGGGAATAAATATTAACAATGAGATAGTAATTTTTTTTTTATCTTGTTTATCCTACACCATATGGTGAATTTCCAGTGAGTGTTTATGTATTGCTTTCAGATGAGCATTGAGTGCTAATACCGCATCACACCAAGAAGAGTGATGCAAACCATCAGCATCTCTAAAGCAATGAGCAGTTTTTAAACTGGCCTGGACCCTGTGGCCTCTACTGCCTCTGTATACAAAATAGCCAGTTTCCTATCAGGTGCCAACTTAATAGCAACCTTGTTTTATTCTCAAAACACCCTGTTTGGACAACAAAAATTGCTGCCTTTCCTCAGTGTGTTAGGGGGAGCATAGTAGTTGTTGCCTGTTTGTTGGCCAAGTACTTTGTGTGGGAGCCTGAAGGTAATCGTTAAATTTTAGAACAGTAAATATGAGCTCTGTACCGGTTATGCAGCTGTGGCAGAGCAGCACTGCTTATATATTTACTGCTGTCCGAGTAGAATTAGTCTGATCACTCACTTGCCTACTTGCTTCCATGAGTATTTTAACGCTCTTTAGATTCTTCTTCCTTTCTGTTTCAATCCTGCCCTCATCCTTTTGTCATCTACTGCCCCACCACTTACACCCCAAACAACAGGCCTGAAGTCAGACCTACATTTGCATTGGCACTTGCTTTCCCTCTCCCCGCTCTCCATTTTCTGCTCTAGTATTTCTATGCATTTCTTAAGAACTGGTAACAGGTCTGCCTTTGCCAGAGGTGCTGGCCCCAGGGAACTCCAGTTTTGTTCACTGCAAATAGATAAAAACCCATAACTTAAAAAGCTTACTATGCAGATAGGACCACAAATACTGTGCATGAACCTCGACAGAAGGATGCACTGAAAAGAAGATTCTGCCATGTACTCATGCAGCTGTCTAGGAAAACTGAAGCAGTAATATTTTGTCTGTGTAACATGATGCAAGTACATTTATTTTATGAAATATGCTGTATTATTTTACTGTATTAATGAACCACTTAGCTGATGTGACACTAGAGTGAATCAAAGAAGTTAGCTTTTTTGTTTAAAAACCTATGCAGGTGTTTAACTCTATTGGCTTTTAAACCTGATGGTTCTTAGAAAAAAAAAAAAGTTACTTGCTCAGTTCAGCAGCTCTGAAGTTTTTATAGAGTGCTTCTTTTGCATTCTGGGCAGTACAGGGCTGCACAGAATTAATCTGTTTAAGAGTATATTTCAGTGAAGCCTGAAAGTGTTCAAGTGCCTGGTTCCTTTCTAACTTAATTAGAGGTAGACAAGCACAGCCTCTAAAGGAATGCTGAACATCCAAAGCCACGAAGCTCCTAAGAGTAAAGGTATATTTACTACTAAAAATGAATAAAAGCTGTGATCTCGTATGGGATGCAGAGTCCTAAGATTCTGTTGTTTGTGAAGATATTACAATTACCTTTTCTAATAATTATGGAGAATTATAAAATTTATTCAAGTTACAAAACTTTTCTGTAGCATGTGGGCTACCTGGACTGTCCTCCGTAGTGCTACAGATTTAGAAAGATTGTTGCTTCCAAAACCATTGTACTTTTCAAAACCCAAAGCTATTACATGCTCCCAAGGAAAAACAGTTGCTTAGAAATATACTTACTGTTTTTGATGAAATTCTTCTTTCTCGGATGGAAAAAAAATCTTCACTCATATGACGGACTTGGGATAGCGGTAGAACTTAGAGCTGAAAGGGAGTTTTTGGTTTTGGTTTGTTTTTTTTTTTCCTTTCCTGTACTTCTCTGGGTTTGCTTTGCTGTGGCTGAACTCCTAACTTAGTTCTCCTATTATGAACCTTTCTGTAACCATAAATGGTAAGGTATGAAAGAGCACTGTCCTTTTTGAGATTAATTGCTGAAAACCAGGAAGCCACAATACTCAGTCCAACCCCAGCTGAAAAGGCTGAGTTTTCTCATACCCTCAGGCCCCTTTGCCACATATCCCCATGGATTTGTCTTAAGCTATGGTCCTGATCCTTTTATATAGCTTTTTAGTTTAGAAATCTGGTAGGTCTTTTGGGTAAGATTGATGTAACTGGCTGTATCAGCGACCAGTGGTACTGATTCTTAATACCTTAGCCATTAACAGTTGTGTGTGAAGGCTTTGTTGCCACTAGTTTTGGTCCATTTGGATGCAACAGATGCTGAAATTCTGACTGTACATCAGAATCCTATAGACAAGAACAAAGCATCTATCATGCCATAGATATATTAGTGTTTCTCTAGTTAAAGCACCTAGTCTGCTTTTGGGACATATAAACATATAACTCCTAGCATAGAGAGCTTCAAAGAAGATATATATAGAGATATATATATATATAGATATATATATATGTGTGTGTGTGTGTGTATATATATATATATAATTTTTTTTTGAGAGGAGAGCTCTTTTATTGGGACACCAAAGGAACTGAGATTAGTTAATCCAGTAAAAGAATTAAGAGTGTTCTGAGCATTGTAAACAAGGTAGGATCCCCTCCACCCTGCTTTAGTTATCTAATAATTAGCTATTTCAGCTCAAGGTGGTCTTTGAGGCTTGCTTTTGGTAACAGATTTGAAGTGGACATGTTCAGAGAGCTGATGCTGTCTGAAGATAACAGATGAATCTTTCCCAAAAGGACCTTTTCCATTACTGTTGATGCAGAAGAGAGCACACAGAGCTAGCGGATTTACATAACTGTCTGTTAGACACTTAAAAGCTAAGTAAAATGAAGTCTGCTATTATCATCTAGATTGGAGATTTATGGTAATAGTCATTTTTTAATATTCAAGAAGTGATGTAGTTAAATTTAAAAAATGACACTTGAAAGTTGGAAGAAGAACAACATGAACAAAACTTATTCACAGGTAAAATGTGATCTGGTTGGGTGGAGCCTTCTATCATTTTTTGATACTTGGAAAACAAAACTGGATATTTCAAAGATGCAGGCTCTGGCTAAAGCAGAACTCATGTTTTTAATAACAAAGTGATTTGGGGGCTGTGTGATTCAGAATTCAAGGTAGAAAACAAGGTAACTCCTGCTGACTGGAAGTCATGAATCTCCATCTCCGGCAGTCTCTTCTGCCTGCTCTCCTTAACTCCAATGTCTAATACACATGGATCAATTTTTAACGGCTGCTCTGAGTTCTACTGCAAAATTAACACAAAACTTGTAGATTCCACAGGCAAAACAGAGATTACATTTTAAAAGTTCCTCAGTGTACTGAAGGAGGTGGTGATGGAGTGCACTGGTGATTTATTTGACTGGACAGAAGCTATGCTCCAAGTCTGGTGCTACACATTACTTTTTGCTTGTTTCTTTTCTCCTCACGTACGCTGCAAACACGTGCAAGCCCAGGTGGCCACTGGTTCTCAGAGAACTAACCCAATAAAATAACACGGGTGTGCTAAAGGGAGGTGCTCTGCTACCCGCTTTTAACCATATTCCTGTGTGTCACAGACCTGGACCAAGTGCTGTGTACGCGTGAGAGCTGTGTCAATGGCAATCCAAACGTTTGCTGCACTATAAACTGTAATACTGTATTTACAGTCTAAAATAGCCTCTGTCTTAAAATCACATAGAATATTTTATACATCTTGCAAAATGAAGGGAGGGAGGAAAAAGGAACAGTCTGGTGATTGAACTTACAGTGCACTTTTGCCCTGGTGCTCCTTTTCCTTGCAGGAGCTGCAGTGCCTTGCTCCTGAGTGCCGCGGTGTGACGCTGTGAACCCACTTGCCTGCTTGTTCAAGGCAAGGTTTCCCTGGTCTCCGAAGAGCACAGGGCCAGCTGTAGCCTCTGGATGAGGATCTGCTGCTGGAATACCAACTCACTGCTTGTTTGTAAGCCATGTAGCTGGTGATTCAGTTTCTCCCAGCCTTATACTGACCCACGGAGGGTATGCGGGGTCACTGTGGAAAGGCCGAGTTCCTGAGAGTGTTTTAGTACTGGTAGCAGAACAAATTCGGGCCAATTAGGGTCTGCTGGAGCTAAAGACAGCGGCCCCTGTTGGTCTAAAATCCTTTTGCAGTTTCTAGCCAAGATAAAATTTTTTGCAGGGGCCTTCTCAAGCTTTGCTTGAGGTGCTGTTTTAATGTTTGATCCCTGATTATAATTGAGGGAAGAAAAAGGGAACACAATGTGGAGTAGGCTTTTCTAAACTTGAAATACTCTGTTTTAAGTCTGAACAAGTTTCTTTTCAATGTCTTGCTTCTCACTTATTTTATTCCAATGTATTAGACTACTTGGCTAAGGCCAAAATAAATTAAATTTGAGGGATCATTTCCTTCAAATTATCAAAAAGAATCAATCTCCAGAACTGCAAGAAGCTATCAGACAAATTAAAAGGAATTAAGATAAAAATTTCTGAGGAGTTATTTCCTCTGTAAGTGCTAGTGGAAGAAAAAAACGTGGGAGAAGGAGGCATGTGGCTCTGAAAGAGAAATTGTGTAAACATTAGCATACAAGGATTATAGTTCCATTTTGTAAATAAAAATGTGAAGGGACAGTAAACATTACAGCAGTGGTAGGGGAAAAGAGTTCCTGGTATTTATTTGCTGCACTACTCTGGAGTGAGTACTCAAACCATTGTCCTTCGTGCATCATCGGTACTGTAGAACGCTTTGATCCAGCTCCCTTTTGTTTCTGATAAGGCCCAGTCCTTGCAGGTGTGTGTTAGTCCTTCACAAGGAATCAGACTGACTTTTCTAGGACTCCGAAGCTTCAAGGAAGCTCAAGAGAGTCTGGTTCGGCCCCACGTGCTACTGAACAGTTTGTTGCTGTGACATCCCGTGAATTAAACTTATTTTGTGTTTGCAGGTGACCTGTTATGCAGTAGCTATCCTATGTAACAGGTGGATCTTGCTGCAAGTCCCAGTCAGGTTATATAACCAGTATCTGTAGACAAGCAGAAGTGATGTGAATTTGCAAACTGCAAGTTCCCTTTTGGCTCTGATGTAAAAAGCAGTTCAGGAGCTAAAAAGGTGAAAAGAAAAAAAAGCAGTATCTTTTCGTTGGTCGGAACTCCTTATTCCATTTTTCTAAGCTGATGATCCATAAGGGTTGTTCTCATGTTAGGGCATAAGAAAAACTTGATGGTTGTGAGACAGTCAGTTTAATAAGTATTGCCATTTTATTTCCAGGACTTTCTGTTGCTTCTAAGGAATCAGTGAGCCATGAAATGAGAACAGTTGTTTGGATCTTCAGAGAGCCCCAAAAAGTTATTAGCTCCCCTCTTCCTAATTGGAACATATTCCTAGTGTAGTATGTTGTCACTTTTAATGGGCATCATAAAGAGAAGCTGTGGCTCTTGAAAAGGAAGTGCCATCTATTAAAAATTATGCAAATTAGGAGAAGGATGTCTTGTCTAAATCAGGCACAGGCAAACTTTAAGACTCAGCTGCTTCCTTTTAAATAACTAAATTATCAAACTGTTTCTTGGGCTTGCTGATAACTCATGAGTTTCCTGAGGGCTGAGGGAGTCCTCAGAACTTGTCCCATAGATACATAAGCAGGGTTTTTGAATTGTTTTTTTGGCCTCCCGATTCACAGCATGGTGGCTGTGCACTTGTGATCATTCCCTGAGTGAAGGGTAGCTGTGCCATGATGGTCCTCCCTGCGATGCGTTGTACCTGTAGTAAATGATGACACTGTGGTAGGACTTCATTTCTCTCTGACATTGCTGAGAACTCTTACTACTGTGTCTTGAAACTGAAGTTGGATGCTTAACTGTTTGCTGGATCCAGCCCTCTGTGGATGCATACGAACTGATTTCAGAGAATAAGGACATGGTTTTCAATCAGAGAACAAGTGCATATGCTCTTTTCTCAGTTTGGATCTTGTATATGTAATCAGTTCTTAACAATGTTTTTCCAGTTAAAGCCCTCAATATTTAAAAAAAACAAATCCCAAAAACCACCACCACAAAAAACCCAAACCAACCAAAAAACCTCACACCACATTGTATGGAACTTTCAGTTGTGAATTTAAACATATTTTACATATTTGCTTTATTAGATTGGCACGAGGAGGTAACTGCCTTTGCCTTGTAAGTGGGAGGTAGTTGATGACTGGGTTTGCCGAGTTTCTGCACCATGCTCTGTCCAGTTTGTAGTTGGAAGTACAGGGGAGGCATGGAGGTTGCTCTGAGACCATGGCCTCTTCTACCTTACTCTTTTTATCTGTCACAGTGACTTGTGCCATCTCACTGTCCTATGCTTAATTGTATACACAGTAGCAAGCAAACCTGAGTGATTTTTCCGCGTAGTCAGGAATTGGTCTGAAATTGTCTCAGGCATGTAATGCAGATTATGTTACATCTGATGCAGATGGGAACTTCATGCAAAGACTGAGTAGCATCTGCTTTCAGGTAAAAAGAAGCTGCTAGGAGCATAGACTCATGTTCATCTTCTCACGTTCAGGTTAACTATAATGTGGAACAAACAGAAGGCCTTTCCTGAACTTGTGAACTTAGTACAGCAACTCTCTGGTACAATAAATTATGAAATATAGTATACAGGTGCCACATGCTCCTGCTGGGAGATGCAAACCTAGCCAAATAATCAGGGCAGATGCTTCTCCAAGATAGGATGGAAAGCTGACTCTGGTAATGTTGTTGCCAATAGTCTCTGCTGTCATCTGTGAAGTTGGTTTCTGCAGGGAAATGGGTAAATTTCTGTTTCTGAACATTGTCTGTTCAGTGTTGGTACTGTAACTGAAAGAAGGGCTTTCAGCTCCTCATCTATGGAATGGGAACAGTATTTTCTTTCTTACTGTCCTAAGGCCAAAAACATTAATGAGATGTAATTTTGCAATGGAAGGCACTCAGTATATTAGCTGAGTATAACTCAGTATATATAGTCTGGCCAATGAAAGGGAAATTGTTTTTTTCCCCCCTCTGTTGGATAGTTCACCAAGCTGATAAAATGCAAACAATAAAGAGGAGAAATGTAAAGACGCTTTCACAAAAGAAGATGTTTAGACATGACAGTCTGTGATGTTAAGTAAGCCTGTGGGAATGTTATTTCTCAGCAGATGAGTAGGATTGCATAGTGCTGTGTAGCAGAAGAGATCAGAGAGTTGTTATGACTTTTTTACTTTTTGAAGGTAAGCGGAGCGCCTGTGTTCCTGTCGAACAAAGCCCAGGTAGCAGTGTGGCTATGCGCGGTCCAACAGGTTGTAGATATCAGACCTGCTGCATATGCAATTTGCAGACAAGCACCTTAAGTTAAGCAAATCCAGCAGGTTTCACATGTTTTGATTTACTGCCCGAGTTCTGGACATCAGACGGTCTGGTTGTGATGAGTCATATATAAATAAAAACTTTCCTGGCTTGAGGGAGAACCTTTGTGTTTTGGGAAGCCTGGATATTGATAACTTGAGTACACTGCATATACTATAGGCATTATTTTGTTGTTGCTTATCAAATAATACTCTTTGAAATCCAGGCAGTTGGTATGGTTTGGGTGAACTGCCTGTTGACATCCTGCAGTTGGAGGAGCCTGTGGCTGCCTGCTATGATCCCTGATGCCATTTCCTCCCTTGCTGGGAGCTCTGCTCCCTGACAATGTTTTTGCTACTGTGAGCTGGGTAGTGCGAGATGCTTCTTACTTCTTTGTCCATACCCACACGTGGACACCCTTTATTGCTGTCACATCTTTACTGATCTCCTGTATTGGGAAAAGAGGCTTGAGAGGGGATGTACTAAGCCTTGGCTTCCTGTACTCCCAAAATACAAGGTACTGTAAGTTTATCACCCTTGCTGCAGTGAGATGAAGTGTCCAGAAAAGAGATACAAGACATAGTGGTGGAAAGGACAATACTCCTTCTTTTTTTCTGGAATTAAAAAGAAAAAAAATCAAATGGAAAAATATTAAGTGCCCTTTGTTTCTATTCCACACTTGTTCTATATGGAAAAGTTCACAATTTGATTTTTCTTTCTTTTGCCCGAAGTCAGATTGATGTGAGGAAGTAAAGTAAATCTTCTTTTCCTTAACATTATTCTTTTGTTGCAGAAAGTCACTGTAAATGAGCCTGTCATCTATAAATAACAGCATTGATCTTGTGTTCCCTGAAGCAGTTAAATTTCCTTTTTGAGTGCAGTCCCAATATCTAGGCATTTTATGTGCTGTACTATACACTTTTCATGAAAGTAACTTGATTACTTTGAGTTCTTCCTTTACCTGGGGAATTTTAATTCATTTAAAAGTAACATTGCCCCAATAAGTTAATGGTAGATAAGTTTTAGGCTTTTGGAGCAATTTTCACTGTAATTAAAAACTCAACTGAGCCATTGGTAGCAGAGGTTATTAATTTTTCCTGTGTAAGAGAGGAGGTCACGCAGGGTACTACTACAGCAACCCGGTGCTGGACTTCTCCATGCCTGGTGGCAGGTCTCAGCTGAAGAGTGCCTGGCATCTATGGCAGATCAGGGGAACGTAGCTTATGATTTCTATTTTTGCAGATTCACTGGTTAAGTGCATTTACTCTGTGGTGATGTAGAGGGACAAAAGCCTCAGCTGCTCTGTGTGTGGAGAATCACAGAATAGATTGGGTTGGAAAAGA
>NW_010331750.1:0-4474 GCF_000700745.2 Antrostomus carolinensis
CGCCAGCCCTCACGCAACGGGGCGCTGGGTCACGCCAGGGCTGAGCGGGCAGCGAGAAGGGGGGACTGGGGGGGTCTGACCCCCATGATCACCCTCCAAGCTCCATAGGGGTCCAGGCACCAGCCCCACGTTGCCACCCACCCCATGGGATTTGCCTGTCAAGGGTCCCAGCCCACCCTGGGGGGACACACGCCCCCGCTGTTGATTTAGAGGGACAGGGGACTTCAAATAACCAAGTGACACCGAGGGGAGAAGGGCAGAGCCTTTATTGGGAGCAGCACATGGGGCTCATCCTTCTCTGCTCCTAATCCAACCCCAGAGCGCTGGATGCTGCTGCTCATGGGTGAATAAACCCCCCAGGAACAGGGGAGCAGCCCCAGGGAGGGGGGAAGTGGGGTGACAGCTCAGCAGCCTCCCATCCCTGGTCCCAAAGTCCAACAGAAGAAGAAAAGGTGTAAAATGGAGGTTCCAGCCCATTCCCCCCGACCCCCGAATCCTACTGAAGAAATCTCCCCTCAACAGCTTCTCTCAGCTTTAGTACATCAGCTCTGGGGTGCAGATGGGGCTGGAGGAAGGATGAGGAAGAGGAGATGGAGGAACAGGGGGTAAGGATGCACTGTGACCTCAGGGCTCTGCCTTCACCAACACTCCAGGAGATGCTCAGATATAGGGGAAAAAAAAGCCCATGAGAAACACATCAGCAGAGGCAGGAACCCTGGGATGCTCAGGGCCACCCTGCTCCCCCCCAATGTCACACCTCACCTCTCCCTCCTCATCCCACCTGCCTGGGACAAGCACCCGCGTGGAGAAACACCCACAGGGAGCAACGTGGCCCCGCACAAGACATGAAATAACACACAGAGGTTTATCACCTCCAGGCAAATCACACTCTCATCAGGCTCTGCTAATTTGTGTCATACCAGGCCTAAAATAACCCTCCCTCCCCCCTCCCCTTCCACTCTGGGTTTTTCAAAGCAAGATTAATTGACTTTGGTTCATTACAGCAATTAAACTCCCCAGCACCAGGAACCGTCAGATGATCCTCATCAGCCTCCATATGCTGCCGCTGTGCCAACCACTGGCTCCAAGCTGCTGCTTCAGCCTCCCCCATCCTTCTGCCCGCTCTGGATCACACTAACAGGGACTGCAGCACGGCACAGCCCGCTCGGCATCGTTAGAATTTCATCAGCACTTCCAGAAGCTCTGCTCCACCTGCAGAAGCTGCTGCAGAAGCAAAAAGCTTCATCTAATTAAGATGCATCCCCTGCGAGAGGCCGGCGAGGAACCCGGCTGCCTCCCCCTGCCAGGCTGGGGGGTGGGAGCTGCTCCTCCTGTGTGACAACAGCGGGAGGGAGCTGGGAGGGCAGGTTCCTGCTTCCAGCCTCTGATCCGAGCTCCTCACCTAGGAGGGTAAATCCGAGGGGTCACGATGGGATCCGCAGCAGGATGAGCTTCCCTGGGCGAGCTGCGCTCTGGAGACACAGAGACATCTGCTCGTGCACTGTCAGATTGCAAGTGCCTCCTGCTCCTCCTGTGTGACAACAGCGGGAGGGAGCTGGGAGGGCAGGTTCCTGCTTCCAGCCTCTGATCCGAGCTCCTCACCTAGGAGGGTAAATCCGAGGGGTCACGATGGGATCCGCAGCAGGATGAGCTTCCCTGGGCGAGCTGCGCTCTGGAGACACAGAGACATCTGCTCGTGCACTGTCAGATTGCAAGTGCCTCTAATCAGCCTGTGAGTGCCTCTAATCAGCCCTTCCACAACCTCAGAACCCCCCCGGGAAGAGATTTCTCTCCTTTGAACACACGGAGGAAGGGCCCTGAGCAGCCCGGGCAGCGCAGCGCTGGCCCCCGCACCGGCACGGCCACGTGAGCGCGGAGGCTGCGGGAACAGCCCTGGAGACGTGGCTGATGGTGACTGTGGAACTCGTTTCACTGCAGATCATTTAAAACACGAACTCATTTCACTGCAGATCATTTAAAACACGAGCACTTGCCCTAAAATTGTTAACGGTGGGAATTGCTGCTGCTCGTCCCTCACACGGTGATGGATCCCGGGCTCCGTGCGCAGGGCGGAAGGGGATTCAGATGGGGACATGAGGATCTTCAAACAACATCTGAACACAGTGCTGGAGGTTTTCTTTAAGGACTGCTCAATGTATGGATGAGATGCAGAGAAGGCAGCACAGGACAGGGGCCCGGCCTCATTTCTGCCATGAATCACTCAGAGAAACAAAAGCTCCCAGAGCCACTGGTGGGTTAAGATGGAAGCTCTGCTCAGGGAACTGCGGCACCGGGCACAGCAAGCAGCCCCACAGGGGAGGTTATTTTTGGCAGCTATTCCAACCAGGTTTTGCTCAAAACTAAAGTAGCAGGAGCAGCTCAGCTGCAGGGTCCATGATCCCACCAGCTTTTGACTGCTGTTATTGTTTCTCACCTTCTCAGAAGCTGGGAGCACTCTGAGCCCCAGGGTCTGCAGTGGGGGTGAGGGGATGGAGGGAGGGGGCTGGCTGTGCAGATGACCATGTGTTCCACGAGCTCTTTGCAGGCAGCTTCAAAACCATTTCTTAATGTTTGTGTCGACTGATCTCCCACACCCACAGCTCCACCGGGCAGGGACAACACCTTGTGACACCTACACTGGGACACTCCTCGTTTTTATCTCCCTTTGAGCACACAGGAAGAAATTCTCCTTCTTCAGGTCAACGTGGAAATGCCACCTGGACTGTGATGTTTCACTTGGCCTTTGAGCTTCAGTGTCCCTCTTGGCTGAAGAGGCAGCTCATCTCCGGTGCCATTTGCAAGGGAAGGAGGTGAAGGTTTGCTTCCCATCACTCCTATACTCACCATTTGAAGAAGACCAGCCCAGCCAGAGCTGTGTAGCCCAACACCAAGAAGAGAACCTTCAAGAGACGGTCGTTCTTGTCTTCCAACTCCTTCGCAAGGATCTCAAAGAAGGTGATGAACAAGAAAGTGCCCCCTGCGATGCCTTGCAGGAGGAGGGAAGCGATGTTGCTGGCTGCATTTTGGGTGCTCTCAATCCCCATCCCAATGCTAATGCCCAGTGGAATCATCATGCTCACCGTCACAGCCATCTTCACAGCATCCTTCAGTGGCAACGAGGACTTGGCCATGCTGATGCCCAACGCCACCGCTACCAGCGTCTCGTGAATGGCAACTCCTAAGAACAAGCTCATGACTTTGCCACCTTCCTCCTGCAAACCCAGGGCCAGTCCCTCGAAGATGGAGTGTGTACACAAAGCAAACACCAGCCCGATGAGCCGTAAGGGGCCGGAGCGGGAGAGCTCCTGGATGTTCAGGCCGTGGCTGTGGTGACCATGGTCACCGTACAACGTGCGCCCTCGGGAAGAGGCGATGAAGGGGCTCTCGTATTCAGAGTCACTCCCAACATCTGAACCAGCATTGAAGGTCTCCAAGTCAATGAAGGAGGGTTTTTCCTTCTGGAAGGTCAAGATGAGCTGCTCCACAAAGACCGTCACAAAGAAGCCAACCATCATGATGGTCTCAGCCACCGGGTAGTCTGTGGTCACATTCCCCTGCTTGAGAACTTCATTGAGCTGGAAGGAAACAAACAGTCCACAGGGAATCGATCACCTTTGTCCCTCTAATATTCCTATTGTGTGCACACAACTCTAAATGGACACTAAATTGATCCATGATGCTTTAATCCCCTTCTATACAGGCCACAGTGTGAGAGACAGGGAAGCTATTTGCCTTCCAGCAGAAGGCAACGCTCAAACGCTGTCTGAGAGCATTTTAAACACACACTGAACAGCAGGAGCTCAGATCCTCACACCCCAGGAGATGCTCAGCCTCCTCCTGCATCAAGAAATAGTCTCCAGTTGCAGCAGCCAAACATGAGGTGGGCACAGCTCGTCCTCCTGATCTGGAAACAGGCTCAGCACCGTTCTGAGGAGGCTTTGTGGGCTGCTCTGGCAAGGGGTGGACCCTTCACACCCACTTCCATAGGGGTGGACAAGTGGTGGCCTGGGCAGAGGGTGGTCCCTAACGTACTTAGTGGCACAGGTTCACTACAATGACTCGTCAGGAGTTACCTTTTCCCTCACAGCAGGCAGCAAGGCGTTGAAGCAGGTGGCCAGGAAAACTCCTCCTCCAAAAGAATTGCAAAGGGCGAGAACCTTCTTGGAGCGATGAGCTTTCTCATAATCAGCCTCAATTATCTTGACTGGGAGAAGGGACCCAGCCAGCATGAGGACACAGATGCCCAACAGACACAGCACTTTGGCAACCACGATCTTCATCGTGCTTCCTGGTGAACCCTCCTGGCCCAGGGCTCTGCGGGGGGGTCCCTCCGGTCGCTGTTAGAGCGGGTACATCCGCAGGGGACGGCACAGACAGAGCTCAAGGGAAAGGTGCTCCTGGGCTCAGTACCTGGGGGTGGGAGACAAAACAAGGGAGATAATTTCTTTCCCCCCCATCATCTAATTTCTTCCCC
>NW_010331751.1:0-2278 GCF_000700745.2 Antrostomus carolinensis
AGAAAACCAGCTCTATTTCAGCTAAAAACAAAGACAAGGGCACTCAGAAAGAGGCTGATTTACACTATTAGTGATTGACAAGATACTACTACAATGAATTTTTTTACTAGCTTTTCTTCATTTCTTGCATTTGTTCATTGCCATATATAGAAACCCAACTCACTCAGCAATAACGAGAGTTATTGCTTTTTTTTTTTGTTTCTTAGTAACTATCCATACAGTTAAAGTAGTATTTAAATATTTTTAAGCGTGTAATATATATATGTCATGCTTGTAAAAACATGTATTTTAGGATACTTAAGTCTTAGAGTAAGCCATATTGCTATATTTCTTTTATTCATGTTCAGCCATTGCCTGCGTAGCACTTCTGACAATATTCAGAAACATGATAAAAGCTATTTACTTGTCTCATTGACGCATTAAAAAATGAGACTTGGAAATTTTACTTTAGTGTTTTATGTTTACTCGTTGGCTAGATTTCTCATTTTTATGTAAAATATCTTATATTTTGTAATTGTGACTATAACCATGACTTGCTTTTCCAGTCAGAGACAGTTCCCAGTACTGTTTTAGATCTCAAAAAATTTGAAATTATTTCGTGAGATGCCAGATGTCTGCTCTAGAGAACAGTCCCAAAACAGTCGTAATTCTGTCATGTTGGCAAATGATGTCTTCTTCACCAGTCATCATTTTGCTGAGTTTGTTGAACTAATTCTTGTTCTCACTGTTTTCTTTCTGTCTCTTTCTAGGCCATATGCTCTTTGGAATTTTTTTGTTTGTTTGTTTAATGTGCACTAATTCTACTTTTTAATTCAATTTAACACTACAAGCATTTGTTACTCTCATGCGATAGCCAATGTTGGCTTTCTTAGAGGCATCGAGAAAAAAAAAAGGGCTGTGCACTCTACCCTGTCAGCGGGTGGGCAGCAGATATTTTCTCTTGGCTTTATGAGGGCATCTGGCAGGTATCCTACTTGGCTGGCAATCTTCCGCATTATCCCTTATTGCACAGTATGTGTTAAAGGAACAACTTAACATTTTGTCTTTTTTAAAAAAAAAAACAAAACACAAACTACTCCTCTATCTAGCCCTTTAAAGTCTGCTTCCAAGATAAAATAGCTATCGATTTTCCCCTGTTGTGCAAAATGCCATCTAGCATTGAATGCCGTAAGTGGCGTAAGGATAAAAACAAAATTTCCAAAATTATTTGAAAAAGTTTTAAGAGATGCTGCCAGGGCAGTTTTGTGCAGAAGCCTGAGAGGAAACTTTGTTGCTTGGTGGCAATGTTCCTCAAGTAAAGATGTAGATGTATTGGTAGAACCTGCAAATCTTTTGCTTAAAGCAAGGAGGAAATAATTATTTAATTGTGTCATCATTAGACAGGTTTATCGTATTTTTCTTGGAAGCTCATGATTGCACAATTACAAGTGCACAGTTGGTTATTATTTGCATTGTACTGTAACAGGACATGACACTTCTAACACACACAAAATGTGTAAAACAAACCACAAAATCTCAGTGTCTAACTCCAGGAAGTCCAAAGGCATGTCAAGTTAAAAAAAAAAATGAGTCACTGTTTGTGAATTTGCACAATGAGGCACACTGAGAGACCCAAAGATGTATGAAATTTGTTATTAGAAAGAAGTTCTCATAATAAGCAATTGCACAAAACTCTTGATAAGTGGAGTGGGGACTGGAAACTGAAGCAGTGGTAAGGAGATAAGCTTTGGAAAGCCTGAAAGGAAAGGAAAGATGGCCAAGATGGAAGAATAAAATACTTATGGACTAAGGAAAAAAAATATACTGAGAGTGCAAGAGTAAATATTGGGTTTTTTAGAAATCTTGAGCTGGATATAGGCCAAATAGATTAAGTTCTTTGCCCTCTGCAATAGTTAGCCATGACACCTACTCCATGGATTAGCATTCATTTTAGCAGACTGGGAGCTCCAAGTCCATGTGATGAAGCTCAAATGCAAAGCAGAAGTTAGTGGAAATAGGGGTTTTTCTTTTTGTCTACCACTGGCTTGCTTTTTGTTCTCAGAAGTTACGATTTCTAGCCTGCAGTATAATTTTGTTGTGTCTTTCTGTCCCGTAGTCGGATATATACAGCAAACATTTTCTCTGTTTTTGTCTCTCCTTCTCATTCATTGTCCACCTTTTTTTTTTTTTTTATTTTCTGCTTTTCAAAATTGCTGTTTATCAAAATCAACCATCTAGGTACAACAGTCTTAGAAAATAAATCATTATTCACAGAATCACAGTATCACAGAATGTTGGG
>NW_010331752.1:0-3112 GCF_000700745.2 Antrostomus carolinensis
AACTGGGAGGGACTGGGATGAGATTGGGAGGAACTGGGAGGATCTGTGGGGGAACTGGGAGGGACTGGGATGTGCTGGGGGAAGGAGGACACTGGAGAAGACCTCGGGGGGGGATACTGGGACATACTGGATGGAACAGGGGAATTCTGGGGAAGTACTGGTGGAGCTGTGGGGGAATGCTGGGACATACTGGGAGGGTCTTTGTGTCCCCGACCAGGACCAGAGACCCCTGAGTCAGCACCATCCCCACCTTGAGACCACAGGGAGAGGTGGGACTGGGAACTGGGAGCACTGGGAGGGACTGTAGTGGGATTGCGAGGGACTGAGGGGAACTGGGAGGGACTGAGAGGAACTGGGAGGGACTGGGATGAGACTGGGCGGTCTATGGGGGAAATGGGAGGGTCTGTGGAGGAACTGGGAGGGACTGGGAGGGATGGGGTGGTACTGGGAAGTGCTGGGGTGGGGTAAAGGCCAGGCACTGTGAGGCACTGGGCTGAACTGGGCAGGACTGGGAGCACTGGGGAGGAACTGGGAGCACTGGGGAGGGAGATGAGATGAAGATAGGGCCAACTGGGAGGAACTGGGAGCACGGGGAAGGAACTGGAGATGATGGAACCACCAAGGAGGGACTTGGGATGGAGATGGAGGAGCTGGGAGAACTGGGAGCACTGGAGAAGAACTGGAGATGATGAGATCACCAAGAAAGGACATGGGATGGTGTCAGCTGTGAGGAACTGGGAGCACTGGGGAGGAATTGGGACCACCAAGGAGGAACTTGGGATGGGGATGGGTCAACCAGGAGGAACTGAGAGCGCTGGGGAGGAACTGGGAGCACTGGAGAAGAATGGGAGATGATGGCACCATCAAGGAAGGACATGGGATGGGGTTAACTGGGAGGAACTGGGAGCACTGGGAAGGAAATGGGAGCAGTGGGGAAGAATGGAGGAGGGTTGAGACCACCAAAGAGGGACCTGGGAGGGGGTCAACTGGGGAGGAACTGAGAGGAACTAGGAGCACTAGGAAGGAACTGGGAGCACCAAGGAGGGACTTGGGATGGAGATGGGTCAACCAAGAGGAACTGGAGAAGAACAGGAGATTATGGCACCACCAAGGAAGGATGTGGGATGGGGTTAACTGGGAGGAACAGGGACCACTGGGTGGTTCTGAGCCCCCTGCCCCCCCCCAGCGCCGCCATGCCCAACGTGGAGATGACCGAATTTGGGGAGGCTGCCCCTTACCTCCGCAAATCGGAGAAGGAACGTTTGGCCGCCCAGACCCGCCCCTTCGACCTGAAGAAGGACATTTTTGTCCCTGATGAGCGGGAGGAGTTTGTCAAAGCCACCATTGTCTCCCGTGAGGGCACCAAGATCACCGCCGAGACTGAGCACGGCAAGGTGGGTGGGACCCGGCCACCACCCTCACCCCAAAGGAACAGCTCAACCACACGTGGGACACCCAGAACCCATCCCACCTCCTCTAGAACCCAAGAAACATCTAGACCCCATCCCACTTTCACCACCATCCACTGGACACCCAAACTCCACACCATCTTCCCAACCACTTGAAGGACATCTAGACCTTCTCCATCACCCATTGGACACCTAGACCCCACCTCATCTCCTCTAGAACCCAAGAAACATCTAGAACCCACCCCACCTTCTCCAGCACCCATTGGACACCCAGACCCCATCCCACCTTCTCTGTCACTTGAGGGATACCTAGAACTTTTCCAGCACCCATTGGACACCCAGACCCCAAACCACCTTGTCTGTCACTTGAGGGACATCCAGAACTTCTCCAGTACCCAACAGACCACCCAGACACCAACTCCCAGCCTTATGGGTGGGGACAACTGTGGCACCTCCTTACCCATGGTGTCCTCTTCACCTGGAGCAGACGGTGACGGTGAAGGAGGACCAGATCATGCAGCAGAACCCCCCCAAGTTCGACAAGATTGAGGACATGGCCATGCTGACCTTCCTCCATGAGCCCGCCGTCCTCTACAACCTCAAGGAGCGCTACGCCTCCTGGATGATCTACGTGAGTTGGGAGCCCAGGAGGTTCTCCAGACCCCACCTAGAACCGAGACAACATTTCTCCAGACCCCTCAGGCCACCCATAAACCAAGATGTCCCTTCTCCAGATCCCAAGGGCCATCTAGAACTGGGATATCCCTTCTCCACACCTATTGGGCCACCCAGATCCAAAACGTCCCGGACCCTTTGGGCCACCCAGAACATAGATGTCCCATCCCTAGATCCCTTTGGGCCACCAAGACCAAAGGTGTTCCATCTCTAGACCCAAGATGTCCCATTCCTTGACCCCTTGTGGCCACCCAAACTCAAGGTGTCCCAGCTCCAGCCCATTTGAGCCACCAAGACTCAAGATGTCCCATCATGGGACCCCCTGGGCCACCTAAAGCCAAGATGTCACATCCTCAGGCCACCTCAACCCAAGATGTCCCTTCTCCAGCCACTTTGGGCCACCAAGACCCAAGATGTCCCACCCCTGAACCCAAGCTGTCCCATCCCCAGACCCTTGGGGCCATCTAGACCCAAGATGTCCCTTCTCCAGCCACTTGGGGCCACCAAGATGCAAGATGTCCCACCCCTGGACCCCTGGGGCCACCTAGAAGTTGGCCGTCCCTTCATCACATCCCTTGGGCCACCCAGAGCTGGGATGTCCCTCTCTGGTGGGATGGGAGCTCATGGCCCTGACCCACCTGCTCCTTCTCCAGACCTACTCGGGGCTCTTCTGCGTGACAGTCAACCCCTACAAGTGGCTGCCCGTCTACAACGCCGAGGTGGTGGCCGCCTACCGGGGCAAGAAACGGAGTGAAGCTCCACCCCACATCTTCTCCATCTCCGACAACGCCTACCAGAACATGCTGACGGGTGAGGACCTCCTGCAGGGACCCCATAACTATGTCACCTGACCCTTTTTTGGGGGGGGGGTGGCAGGAGATGTGGGGTAGGAGATGGTGGGAGGGGGTGGTAGAGTCAAGGTGGGCTTCAGAACTTCATGCATTGTCCTCCTCGCCCCACCAGATCGGGAGAACCAGTCCATCCTCATCACGTGAGTGTGACCTAATCTCTAAATATCATCAAGCCCC
>NW_010331753.1:0-13046 GCF_000700745.2 Antrostomus carolinensis
GCTGACTCATGTTCAGCTGCTGTTGACCAGCCCCCCCATGTCCATCTCTGCTGAGCAGCTCTCCAGCCACTCCTCCCCAAGTCTGTTGCGCTGCTGGGGGTTTTTGAGGCCAAATTGCAGAACCTGGCATTTGGCCTCATTGAAACTCATGCAATTGGTCCTGGAAGTAGGTGAAGACAGCAATGAGACAATCTCCTCCACCCTCTTTAATTCTCTTCTTATTCTAACTAATCTAGTTCTTTCAAATTCTCCTTGTATGTCATGCATCCCAGTTTCCCAAATGATCCTCATGGATCAAACAGTATTGGTCCCAGTATCAATCTGCAATAAACACAAATATAAACTCACTGCCAGTTAGTTTCAACAGCTGATCACAGCCCTTTAAGCCCAGCAGTCCAGCCAGTTATTCATCCACCTTCTCTTCCACTCACCCAAACGATACCTCAACTGTTTGGCTACAAGGTGACTATGGGAAGCTGTGGCCAAGACCTTGCTTAAGTCCAGGTGAATAGCACCGACTACTCTCTGCTCAGCCCAGCATGTAGCTGTCTCACTCTAGAAAGCTCTCTGGTTGGTTGGGCATAATTTGCCCTTGGTAAATCTATGCTGTCTTTTCCCAATCAGTTTCTTGTCCTTCGTACAACTGGAAGTAGTTCTGGCGAGGATTTGCTCTGTGATCTTCCCAGAGGTGGATATTAAGTTGGTGAGTCTGTAGATCTCTGGGGGCTCCTTCTTGCCTTTCAGGGGAGATGGCCAGGGAGGATGTGCTGTGTGCCTCTTCAAACCATCAGGAACCTCCCTGGCCATCAGAGGCTCCCTGTGACCTCTCAGAGATGAAGGGAGATTTGCAGTGACTTTAGTCAGCTCCCTCAGCACCTTTGGCCGCATTTCAGATGGACCCACAGACTGATGTATGTCCAGTTTGCCTTTTGGTTCCCAAAAGTGGATTTTGCCACTAACCTCAGGGACCTGAGCCCTCAGAGGAGACCATACACAAGTAAATGCCAAGGCAATGAAGGCCTCGGGTGTGTCCAAAGCCCAGACATGCCTTAGTGCTCCATCCAACCTCCCTGCAAGCAACAGATCACATGAGGCAGCAAGTGAAGTCAGTAGGTGGGTGCCTCTGTACCCTGTAGAAGGAAGTCTCCAACCAGTGTCACACACTACTTCCTCTTGGCGCTGGTTCAGGTGTGGAACAGATTCACTTAGCTAGGACACATCCCTTCAGCTTGTATGGAAGCGTACATCCACTGGTCATTCAAACGGACTCTCAGGAGTTGTCTCTCCTTTCTTGTATTGCAGGGTTTACCTCTGCCTCTTGCCTCTGTGGGAGCTCTGCAAAGATCCTGTCACTATCCTCTTTCTCTGCCCGTATGGCAACCTGTGTACATCTCTCACAGCTCCTTTTGTGGTGGCTTATTGACTCAATCATGATTGCAAACCTGACATGCAACACCACATTGCACCCAGCACTCTGTTGTCCAAGGCCTGGATTGTACCCACTTTTAGGGGCCCTGTCTGTTCTGAATGCTCCAGTATGTCAGGGTAGTTTCTCCAGGCAGTGCTCTGGAAGGTGTCCTATTGTACAGAGACCACTGATGCAGAACTCTGCAGAGTCTCATGATGCGTTGAGCAGAGTTTTTAGCTCCCTTTGCATCCTCTTTGAATCATAGAATATCTTGAGTTGGAAGGGACCCATAAGGATCATCGAGTCCAACTCCCTGATCTTTGCAGGACTACCGGAAACTAAACCATATGACTATGAGTGTTGTCCAGATGCTCCTTGAGCCCTGACAGGCTTGGTCCATGACCACTTCCCTTGGGAGCCTCTTCCAGTGACCAAGCACCCTTCATCAAAAGGTGAAGAACCTTTTCCTAACATCCAAGCTGAACTTCCCCTTCATTCCATGTCCTCCTGTCCTATCACTGGTCACCAGAGAGAGATCAGCGTCTCCCCCTTTGCTGTCCCCCTTGAGGAGGTTGTCGACTGTGATGAGTTCTCCCCTGAGCCTTTTCTTCTTTAAACCAAGTGACCTCAGCCATTCCTTATAAGTCTCGCCCTCACGGCCTTACACCATCTTGGTCACCCTCCTCTTGATGCACCCTAATAGTTTGATGTCCTTCTTATATTGAAGCACCCAAAACTGCACACAGCACTCGAGATGGGGCTGCACCAGTGCAGTGCAGGGTGGGACAATCACCTCCCTTGACTGGCTAGCTATGCTGTGCTTGATGCACCCTAGGATAGGGTTGGTTTGGCTGCCAGGGCACACTGTTGACTCATAATCAACTTGCCATCAACCCTAACCTGAGATCTTTCTTAGTCATGCTGTCATTCTTGCTCTGACCATTTTAAGCAACACAAAACGAACAACATAACTGCTGCAAAGAAATGCAACCCAAATGTCATGGTAGAGGCTATATAGCAATTATGTCAGGCACATGGCATTCTTAGATTCAACTTGTCATTTGTCTCCTGACATGTCATATGACCTCACACTAGTCAGTTCACAATCTGAGCTAGATGTATTTCTTTGACCTGTAAAACTAGAAGATCTTTGGACTAGCAAAGCACCTTCATTATTACTCTATAAGCATGTTAACTTCCTCAAACATTTAATCTATTGCCCCAAAGTTGTACAAAAGCAAAGTACAGATGTGGATAGACACGTAGGGGGTAGACCTTTCAGTCAAGCACAGTCGCTTTCACTTCACTCCTCATTCCCCTTCCCCCACCCCACACAAGAAGAACATTCAAGATACTTCTTGGTACACTGTTTGAACAATGATAGCACAGTCTAGGCTATCTGGAACTGGGCACACAGGACACCTATGTCCCAGATTCAGAAGAGGCAGTGAAAAAGCTAGCCTGACTCCAGACGCAAGCCAGGAGGGCCATGCTGTGTTATAAATGGACTTACCGGCTCAGAACAACAACAACTCAGAGGTCTTTTGGTTCTGCTTTATCAACCAGCTGTTGGAAAATCCTTAAGGACAACTTGCTAAACACAGAGCCACATTTTTCTGCAGTAATAATGTTTTTTTCTGCCTTGCTGCTCTGAACCAAATATTTTCTATGCTGTTTTCCAAAGCCATTTTCAAGATTCCTCCATTGATTCTCAGCTGATGCAGGTTTTTCTGTGCACGTACTACACCACTTGTCAGCAAAGGTACAGCCAAGTTTAAACTGAACCATCAGAGATACCACTCCCATTTTTCTGTAGCCTCTGCAAAAAAGGTAAAAACTAAAAATGACCACTAAGAATTCAAATTGAACAGCTGACACGACATAAAACTTTGAGGGAACATGGAGGTCAGAAATGAGCCTAGTGAGCGTAAATTAAATGTGCTGGGATTCGTTGTTTATGCATCACTTGCTTCGTGCCTGACAAGAATTAGATCTGTCCAAGTACATTTATAAGGAGTTAGCTCAGGATTAATTTCTGGCTAAATGAATTCTTTCTTGGTGACAAGCAGTACACGGTAATTCCTCTTCTGCAGCAAAAATTTTCAGAGGCTATTTCCTCCATAAATTCCAGGGAAGTTTCCAGGGCAGGATGGTTTCTTAGTTCATTTTCTAACAGTCCTTGTAAGAAGGTGAAATGTTTGAAGCAGTTTAAATATTTTTTTTATAAAGGTGGCAGTGACTCCCACTTAACATTAACACAGTCATTTCACTGATTTTGAAAATGGCAAAAAGCCTGAAAGAATACTTGTGTTAGGAAAAGACTAGTGTTCTTAATAAATACAGATTGTAAAACAATTTCCAAACAGTTTTTAGGCTAAACTTTCAGATTAAATGAAGGCTTGGCTCACCTAATCCAGATATCAGAAGTGTTTTGTGCAGGGGGAAGCTGACAGAAGTTCATGTTAGGAAGGTACTACATTCAAATCCACTATTCTAAACTTATTTCTGAACCAGGCTTTTTGATCTCATTATCATTACACAGAGTTGCCTGGATTAGAAAATACCTTGAAGATCATTGAGTCCAATCATGAACTCAACACTGACAAGTCCCTGACTAACCCATGTCCCTCAGCACTATTTCTACACGACTCTTCAATCCCTCCAGGGATGGGGCCTCCACCACTGCCCTGGGCAACCCCTTCCAATGCCTGAGAACCCTTTCAGCAAAGAAATTCTTCCTCACATCCCATCTCAACTGCCCGTGGGGCAACTTGAGGCCATTTCCTCTTATCCTATTGTCCACTGCCATATATGCATGTGTGTGAAAATCTGAAATGTCTAGTCCTGGAAAATAAGTTACATAGATGACAGAGACTTCAAAATATTCCATTCATATCTAAATTTCCTCATAAAGAAAAAGAAACTGACCCATTGTTTCCCAAATAGCAACAACCTACAGGTAGAATATATAGCTGTGACTATAATGGGAAAATTAAGTGGTAAAAGAACATAAACTGTGTTCTTAACTAGAAAGGATAAAATTCTGGCTGCAGTGAAATCAATAGCATAGCTTGTGCTGACTTCACCAGGGTCACAGAAAGAAGGGAAGGAGGCCAGCCTTCCTGGTCTTCTTCATACAAAATTCTTCATAATGCAAAGATATATGACACCAAACTCAAAGAAATCAGAGTAGAAGAGGAAGATGATAAGAGGGGCAAGGACCCGAGCTCACCAGTGGCAGCAGGATCCAAGCAATGCCACTGCCCCACATCTGAACACAGCTAGATGTGAATTCCAGTTCCCACCACATCAGATGAACTGATGTCTTTCAAGAAACAGATTAACTGCCACTCACCACTTTTGGGAAAACATTTTTGTGTACCCATAAAAAAAGATATAGAAAATCATTCTTATGCACCTAGCTTCACAAATGTATTTATCTACTTACGTCACATTTTAGAGACTAGTGAGCTGAAGGATCTTGCCCCTTGGAGCATTTTTTGGCAAGAAAGACCAAGTTGGAAATGGAATAATGTGTTCCAAGATCTAGGTCTAACCTCTACTTAGCATGTTCCTGACACCTAACACAAGGGAAAAGTTACACATTGTCTTTTTAGTGCAACAACTAAGAGGTGGACAAAAGCAAAAGCAGCTAAAACCAGACATGAGGCCTCAAGTTGCGCCAAGGAAGGTTCAGATTGGATATAAGGAAGAATTTCTTCACTGAAAGGGTTCTCAGGCGCTGGAACGGGCTGCCCAGGGCAGCGGTTGAGTCCCCATCCCTGCAGGGATTTAAAAGACGGGTAGATGAGGTGCTCAGAGATACGGTTTAGTAGTGGACAGGTACGGTTGGACTCAATGATCTCAAAGGTCTTTTCCAACCAAACGATTCTATGATTTTATGATTCTATGTCAAATACAGAGACACAGCCAAAAGAGTCCAGAATGGCTCATTTACATAATACGGGTTTGCTGTACTATGGGTGCTGCACAGCACTCAGGGAATTTCAAGCACTTTTGAAGTATGAAGGATTGACAAATATTAGCTCAGATGTGTTAAATACATTGTCAGGTGGCTGTACCCTGGTTAAGTACAATAGAAAATGACCACGTATTCCTACAGCGTATAGCTTTGCAACAAGAATGTAGAAAGGATGAACTAAAGTTCATGCAACTGACTGAGGACGGCGCCAACTGTTCCACTTAGAAAGTGTAACTGAAAGCACAAACCCACATATCTGATGTAAATTTGTTCCTTTTAGGCCTTGCAGTAGAATTAAAAGCTACTGTAAGTAATACAGAAACCCATTCTGCTCTACACAAGGATAATGCACGAGGGCTCAATTCTCACCCATGACACTGGGCTCCCCAGTGACAGGTCTAACAGTATTTTCTTGGTGGGTATGCATGTTAGCTAGTTTTGCAGGTGCAGTATACTTCCTTGCCTGTGGTTGTTCTTCCAGGCTTCGTGCTGGCAAGGAAAAGAACACAGGGACACTTGACTTAGGAGATCACCCGTAAAGTTCTAGTGGAATGGATGCAAGTGTCCCCAGTGGAAGAGTCAACCCAATGTGCTTGCTTTCTTGCTAAGAAAGAAAATATATCAAATGTCATTGCTCAGAACTAGGTGAGAACATTTAAGACTTTGGAAGTTACTGACATGTGCAGATTAAGAAAAAGAACAACAAAATAATTAAATTCAAGTAGATCACATATAGACCTTCCTGGGAAGAGATTCATTCCTGCACGTGGCAGCACACTGGGGAACCATGAACAAGACCTTTCTGATTTCATCATGCTAACACCCTATAAATGAATATCCAAATCCAGCTGATTAAAATGAAAGGAAACTGGAAATTCTCATATACCACTTTATGAAGGAGCAATCTGACTTTAGCCTGAGTTAGTGCAGCCATACCCACACCAGCCAGTCATCTGCTGATTTGTAGGTATGAAGGCTTGAACAACTGCCAATGAGCCTATTAAGCAGAAGAAAAAGAGACTGTCTCCCTATTACAGGAGCAAAGACAGCCCCAAGAATCGATAGCTTTTAGTCATCTACCCCATTTTTCCAAAGAGAGATAATACACAATGTTCTATCTCTGACACTGGAACAGGTTGCCCAGAGAAGTTGTGGATGCTCCTCCCTGGAAGTGTTCAAGACCAGGTTGGATGAGGCTTTGAGCAACCTGGTCTAGTGGAAGGTGTCCTTGCTCATGGCAGGGGGGTTGGAACTGGATGAGCTTTAAGGTCCCTTCCAGCCTAAACCATTCGATGATTCTATGATTCTATGATCTTCAAGTACTCTGATCTACCCTTCATATACTCCACTGGGGTCAAGAGTGTTCACAAGAGCAGAATTCAGCCAGAAAAATTAACTGACCCAAGTTACGTAACTGTTTGAGACTAATCCAAGAACAAAGAGCAAAAATGACAGAGTTTCAACCCATTTTCTAACTGCTGTGTCTTAATTTATTTTTTCATCCCAGCCCCTCCACCCCTAAAAAAGAAGCATTTTTACTTGTGTAACTTCTCCTTCTCAGGGCAGCTGATACTCTTCCACTCCCAATATGGCTGTTTGGAATATTCAGGCAATCAAATTAAAATAGATGCTCACATCAATAGCTTGGATTTTCTGGCCCTAAATGCTAGCTCCTGCCTAGAGGTGCTAAGATTGGTACAAGACTTGAGAGGACCTTATTTACAGTTTCCTAATTTTAGATGTTCCCTGTGGACTATCTGAGCAGCCAAGAGACTGTCTTTGGCCATGCCCTAGGTGGGCTGAATTGCCAAGTGACCCAAGTCTATGGCTTTTTCATGTAGGCAAAGTTGTGCAAAGTAGCCCCAGAAAGACCTTAAAAGCAAATTACCTTTTTTTCTTCCAGCTAGCTGGGAGAATAAAGATCTTCTACACAGCCATTCACCAAAACTTCCCAAATTGTTTGTAGTCCCGAATGAATTTTTAATAACAACCCAATGTGAAGAATCAATCAGTGAAGGGAAACCAGAAAGAACAACAGCCTCTTGTTCACTTTGTAAGCATTACAGATTGCTTTCAGACAAATTACGTTAACTTTTTTCTCACTTAATGAATGACTTATATATACAACAAGAAAACAGAGGGAGTTTTCTTGACATGAGATATCCATGTTAGCCACACCCATAAATCACAACTTATACATAATGCTAATGCCATATCTATTATAATATTCAATTTCACACTATGGATTTGATGAGGACTAGCTCACCCCATTTCTGGACCAGGGGTCCAGAATCTTCATCACTTCTCACAATGCCTTTCTACTCCTTGCAAGAAGAATTACAGCACATGCATATAAATTCCATCCATCTCTGGTGTGAATATTTGCAATATTCAACCGCTTACAGAAAAAACATAACAGCTTCATAAAGGGAACACAGCCTTCCATGTCAAAATACAGGCTGCTGTGTGCATTTTGCTAAGCTGGGCTTCATTTTTTTAAATCCAGGGCATTGATAACTTTGGTTGAAATCAAAAGAAAGAGAATAGTAATCAGCTCCTTGGTAACTCAGGCCTGATGTGTTAGTGGATGCATGAACAAGAGAACAGTGTGACTCTTAAGACCTAGATTCTATCCTCAACATGATGCTGGTCTGCTGGAAGGCCTACAAGGAATGATTTCATTGCCTGTAACTTGGTTTCTTCATTAATAAAACTGGCCTAAGGGTATTTAGCTCTTTTCATGAGTGCTTTTTGATCTGCTGATGAAAATCATTACAAAAATCAGTCCTGCTCATTTCCTGATTTTGTATTTGTACAATAAGAACCTAACTAGGACTCAAGAGTTCTTCACTAATGAAAAACAAAGTAAGATGATATTGATCACCAGAAAGATATTTAATCAGGACAGTCATCGCTACTTGATTGTCAAAAAAGCAACCCCCAGCCATCTCAAACCCAGTAGTCGCTGTGTAGGTTTATCTTATGTTACAGCCCTAAAAGTGAAACGTGCTCTTTACAGAATCAATCCATCCCCTTCTCAGAGTAGCAAATTTCTTCTAGGTGATCTGTCATCCATACAGTATCATGGCCAAACCTGCTTAGTTGCTCCATACAAGGAAAGTAAAATTCTCAATATCTTGTGGCAATTGGGCTGACTCTTCACACATAGGGGAGATATAAATTAGATTGCAACAGAACTGGGCTGGAATTGAAATTGTGACCTGCTTTATATTGCAGTTATATATCAGCAATTCCCTTCTTCCTTTATCTCAAATGTAAAATAAAATATAATGGTGGTATTCCTTCATAATAATAATTTTTTCTTGAATCTTACCTATTACATAGACATACATTGTCCATATCCTCACCCAGATGGTTGCCTCTATAAAAATGCTCTGGAGACAGCATCTAACCAAGACACAGATTTATAACAGACAATTTGTATATGCATAATCAGATCATAATAAAGGAGAAAAAAATAAAAAAAAACCCAACCCCCCCCTACAACTAAGTAGTATGTGAATACTTTCAAGTCTCTAAATACTAGCAGAGGACTGAAAAACTACCCTGTCATCTTATTACTGGTCTGTATTTTGTGTTACTGGATGAAAAGTCCTTAGAAGTCACTAATGCGGATGCTGCACTCCCTTAATCCAGTAAATCTCCTGCACTCTACATAACAGCAGTTATTACAAGAATCCCTGCAGATCCAGGAGTAGAAGTGCCCCACAAATTCCTGCATGCTATATAACAATCAACATACAACAACAAATTAATCCTTACCCCTTAGAAAACTACAGACCAAAAAACCAGTCAGCAAGTCACCGCTCCCACACAGTGGAACACAACTTGGGTTATCTCCTAGAAAATGTAAGAAGGTGGTTCTGGAGAATTTTTGGAAATTAGAAATGAAAAGGGACACAGTTTAGTTGGGGACTTGTCAGTGTGAAGTTAATGATTGGACTTGATGATCTTAAAGGTCTTTTCCAACCTAGGAAAAAGAAAATAGGACCAAATCTATTCACTTTTCAATGAAGTTTAGTGTTGCATATACCTTCTGGAAAATGTTGTACACAGACAGACTAAGGGTGATTCTTCAGTATAGACTTAAGACTAAATAACAAGTGGACCAGATTCAATAATGTAATTTACTAAATTTCTCAGTTCTAAACCTGGCCAAGTACTGCAACCCAATAAAGCTGATATTTAGCTTCCTTATTTCATCCACCAGCTATTCCTGCACAATAATAAGAAAAGTTTGGGGTTTTTTTTCAGTGTTCTTACAATGACAGATGATTGAAGTGTGCACCTGTAATCTTCTCCGTAAAATTTAAGGAAGTGCAGAAATGTCTGTGGGTTAGAACAGAAACACTATTCCAACAGGATAGTCCAAATACAGGTCAAGAAAAACCAAGCAGCTGGTGTCCATTTTTCCATTTCCTCTTTCATCCCTCTGTCCACACAAGCATACGCATACATAATGAATAAGCCATATGCTTTGTCAAAAACAGCAATAAAATAATTTATCCCTTGTGCATGCACAAGCAATGTGTGTGCATATAATAAAAAAGTGAGATTACACTTTCTGTTTCATGGATGACAGGTGAGTGCCATTGCAAAGGTCAATTAAATTCTTAGCCTAAGAACATCTCAATGCCTAACCATTATTTCCTTTTGTTAACATCTGTTTAATTAATTCACTGTAAATGGGCTGAGGAAAAGTTCCCTTTTCTAATAGCTCCGCAGTTCCTCCTCAGCCAAGGAGAAAGTCAGAAAATTTGAGCATCTTCAAAGACAATCAACAATAGCAAGCAATGTCAGAGTAATCAGTCGTAGCTTGTCAAAAATTAATGTCAAGACATTTCTTTTTAAGAAGGAAAAATAATCTCCATTTTTCACTTTCTGCCTATACAATAAAGAATGGAAGACAAGAGAAAAAAAAAAATTTCTTTTAACTTTGTTAGTCTCCCTGAATTCTTGCAGCTCAAGCTGCTTAACATTTTAATCACACTTACTGATTAAAAGTAACTTATGCGATGGAAGTGATGCCCACTAGCTTTTACAAGGATATGAAACTGAAGTGCAAGAATGCAAGGATTTTTTTTTTCCTAATCAACTTAATGTCATTCTTCCTTTTATGAAATGATTAATTGCTGGTTCTTCTGTGAAGTTACAACCCTTACAATCCCAAATGTGTTCACAATGGTCTCAGTATCTGCATCTACAGCTCACTTGGTATCTTGCTAGTATGTTGTCAGTTCTGTTTCTCAAATGTTTAGTTTGCATTAGTGCTGCTACTAAGACTAAATCACAGAAACAGAATCCCAGAATGGTGGGGTTGGAAGGGACCTCAGGAGATCATCCAGTCCAATCCCCCTGCCAAAGCAGGTTCCCTAGGAAAGTGTCCAGCTGGGTTTGAACATCTCCAGAGATGGAGACTCCACACCCTCTCTGGGCAGCCTGTCCCAGGGCTCTGGCACCCTCACAGGAAAGAAGTTTTTCCTTTATTTGTCTGGAACTTCTGGTGTTCCAGTTTGTGCCCATTGCCCCTTGTCCTGTCACTGGGCACCACCAAAAAGGTCCCATCCATTTGGACCCCGCACTTCAGGTGTTTATAGACATTGATAAGGTCCCCTCTCAGTCTTCTCTTCTCCTGTCTCAAGAGTCCCAGCTCACAAGTGTGAGTCTTCCCTCACATGGGAGATGCTCCAGGACCCTCATCATCTTTGTGGCCTCCACTGGACTCTCTCTAGAAGATCGCTGTCCCTCTTGAACTGTGGGGTCCAGAACTGGACACAATACTCCAGATGTGGCCTCAGCAGGGCAGAGTAGAGAGGGAGGAGAACCTCCCTCGACCTGCTGGCCACGCTCTCGATGGCTCCTCGCTTGCCTCCCCTTACGGAACCACCCATTCTTACAGCTCCCTGACAAGCACAAATACAAGAGTCTCATACAGAGACAAAGGCTCCAAACTATTTTCAGTGAGACTTGGGAGACCAAGTTCTATTAATTAACCACTCTTACAATTATGAAGAAAGATATTTTTCAAGACTGCAACTTTTACTTGCAGCTTTCTTAGTGTCCTGTATAGCCAACAGTGTTCAGGTCAGAGCAAAGTGCCTACAGAAGAAGATAACAAAGCTAGAGATGATGAAGGATAAACATAGAAATAAATACCTTTTTTTCCCTATTTAATAAAGAAAAGGTAGCACATAAAAAATGCCAAAAGAAATGAAGGGCGAGAACAAAAAAGATCATTGAGCTTGTACTCTGCATTTCAATAGGGAGAAGATGTGAGATCCTGATGATTATACTTTTCCACTGCACTTTAGTAGTAAAACCTCTGGGCCATGCTTTCTCACAAATGTATTCAAATGATATTCCCTCATGTTCTATTAAAATCTCTCTCAATTAGTGTTATTCTAAAATCTACATGGAGGACCATTTTATAAATGTGAGAGGACATCACGAGGCAAGTGCATGACACTGTGAAAGCATTGCTTCATAGCTTGTAGGAGAATTCTGCTTCAAATGTCACCTTCGTTTCTCCCTGGCTAAAGAACAGCGATGCTGTAGCATGACAGTACCTTAGTCGGCCACGGTTCTTCCTGCCTTAGATAACTCTATGCCACTGAAGCTGCACTACCACTACTTGTAAGAAGGTTAATGGAAAGTTAGGCTTAGTCTAGACTGTCCCCAACAGCAACTGCTGGTACCTAAGAAAATAAGAGCCTTCCCACTATTAATATCAACAGCACAGGACTTAGGCATGATCAGTGACTGAAGTCACACTCACTGAAACTAGAGGATGGGCAACTCCAAGTAGGATCAGAAGCTACCAGGACATGAAGTGATGCTGTATGGCAACATGAAAGCATAGGGTAAATTGTGAATCATATTTCTTATTCCAAGGTCAGTACCATAATTTCTAGGATTCTGCTACAGAGGAACTGCTATACTAGACCACTCCAGTACCTTGCCTTTGACAATGCATGAAAACCAGACACCTCCACAGGAAGCCCAATAAGCAAAATGCGCTCATGAAAGTTAACTTAAGAATGTCAACTGACTCCCTTAGAGACAAAGATCAGATTAAGTCACAGAGCAAGTGAGATTTTCTTCTATTCTGATATTTGACCTGTGGGTAGTCTTATCACAGAGAAGCCCAAATTCTCTTTGAATCCTTCATATCATATCATCTTAGAGCAGTGAGTTCCACAGCCAAAGCATGTACTACAAAAGCAGCATTTGGGAACTTTTGAGGTTTCAAGTATTTTGCATGTTGATTTGCCACATGCCGTGGAAGAAGACAAAGAGAAACTACAGATTCCCTTCTGTATCAAGTTAAATACTTCTGCATTCTATTACAGTGTTATTTATTAAACTCCTGTCATTTCATTACTCAACTGATTTCTAAGACAAACAGTAGCAGTCTTCTCAGGTTCTTCATACTTGTTCCATCTCTTCAAAGTGAAGAACAGAGCAAACCTTCTCCTTCAGTGCCAAAAGTACATTTGAAAATAAGGAGGATCCTCCTTTCATCTAGAAAGTGAGAGTCTTTTATCCATCCTGTTCCCAGTGCAAATAAATCTTGAGCATTGGATGGCATATTTAAACAAGGGCAGGTGCTGGATTTTGCACCCGGGACACAGCGAC
>NW_010331754.1:0-1509 GCF_000700745.2 Antrostomus carolinensis
TTGCCCAAATCATCATTTTTGTATTTTACCTGGAATTTCTGAGGTGTACAACGCTGAAGCAGTGTCATTGCAATCATCCCTAGGAGATGTCTGCTGGGCTGGGTCGTGTTGCATGTTGGGGACCTGGGGACAGTGGTGGGTGACATGGAAACGGGGCTTTAACACCATCCTGTCTTTTTTTTTTGTGCAGTGCAAGTTCCTGGGCCAGTGGAAAACCTACGGGTTGTATCTACCTCACCTACCTCGATTCTTGTCTCCTGGGATCCTCCTGCCTATGCAAATGGCCCCGTTCAAGGCTACAGGATCTTCTGTACGGAGACGGCGACTGGAAGAGAGCAGGTGAGCAGTGACTGGAGTGGCTCTGATCTCCATGTGAAAAGGAGATCTTCCATAGAATCATTGAATGGTTTGGGTTGGAAAGGACCTTCAAGCTCATCCAGTTCCAACCCCCCTGCCAGCAGCAGGGACACCTTCCACTAGACCAGGTTGCTCAAAGCCTCATCCAACCTGGCCACAAACACTTCCAGGGAGGAGCAGCCACAGCTTCTCTGGCCAACCTGGTAATTGTAAATGGCAATTTGTACCTGTGAACTTTGGAGAATATATATTTTTAGTTGCTTCTTGGAACTTCTTTCAAGCTTCAAGAAGTAGGAGAATAAATATTCCAGGCTGGAAATGATGCATTTTCTCTTCAAACTGATAGATGCTCATAGTGAAGATTGGTGTTGATGTTGTCCACTTAATTGTGCTCTTAATTTTCCCATGAGCACGTGCTTTTGAGTGGTGAAGAAGCAACCTTGCAGGTTACAATCTTCATCCTTGTGGCAGGTGCTTCAGTGATCTTACAGGAACCAATTAATGGCAGGAAGATGTGGCAGGGGAGGGTGAGGTTGGCCATGAGGAAAAGGTTCTTGAGGCACCCAGAGGGTGGTGGAGCACTGGAACAGGCTCCCCAGGGAGGTGCTCATGGCACCAAGCCTGACAAGATACCAGCAGCATTTGGCCAACATGTGCCCTCAGGGACATGGTGTGAATGTTGGGCTTGTCCTGTGCAGGGACAGGAGCTGGATTCCATCATCCTGGTGGGTCCAACTCACAACATTCAATGATTCTATGAAGACTGAGAACCAAACTCTAACAAGCCCTTTTATATCAACTGAAATAAGGATTTAGCTCTACTTGTCAAAGAATAAGATCTAACCTCTAATCATCTCTGTGTGCTAGAACGTGGAGGTGGATGGGCTCTCCTACCGGTTGGAAGGGCTGAAGAAGTTCACTGAGTACACCCTGCGCTTCCTTGCCTACAACCGCTACGGCCCAGGCGTCTCCACTGAAGATGTGACGGTCACCACGCTTTCGGATGGTGAGTGGGGATGGGGGGCTCCAGGGTGGGCAGGTTTCGTCTAACAGTTGCAATCAACAGACTTTTTCTTCTGATACCATGTTTTGGAAGAGGCAGCGATGAAGTGTTACCCCCATGACAGGCTTGGGGAGGAGTGGGGGGAGAGC
>NW_010331755.1:0-4555 GCF_000700745.2 Antrostomus carolinensis
CTATTGTGTACTTAGCGAAGAAGTGTGAAATCATGTATCAGAAATCAAAATTCCCTTCTGACTCCTCTGTAGGTAAAGGAGATATTCTTGGGAAAGCTGAAACACCTCTGACGGCTTTTGCTATGTTGTTGAAACTGATGCAGACCACAGAATACTAGCTGATGCACTTGCTGCCTGCATGAAGGATTCATGGTGTGTAAAGCACTGCTCTGACAAGCATTTCATTGTCTGATGACACTTGCAGTGTAATAAGAAAAACACTGGTAATTAGTTTTCACAGTATGGCTGCTGTACAGCACGTCTGTTGAGGTTTCCTTTTCTCTATTATCTCGAGATTTGTTACTATAATGACTTATTTCCCTTCCCCCTCTTCTGCAAACTTTATTGAGCAGTCACTGGGAGCTTCTCTTCATGTTACTGCCCTTTCTCTTCACTCTGAATTAATTAAGGGTGAAACTATAACAGTGACTCATAGCAAAGGCAGAAAGTTTTTTATTAGTAATAAGCAAGGAAGGCCACAGGAACCCACTGTTTCCCAGCTCCAAAAATGCCTTCCTTTCATGTGTCATTCCCACATTGATCATGTTAACTGATGCCTCTTTAGACATTAATTGCTGTATTGATGAGTCTGAATTGGATGGTTTCACTATTTGGGGGCTTTGGGGGAGCCAATCTCCAAAAAGGTGAAAGTGATAATTATATTGGTAATTACTTTAAAGCTTTTATCCTACTTTTGCCAGTGTCCATTTCCATGGTAACAGGAGCAGGTACAGCAGTATTCAGCCGAGCGACTCAGAGCTCTTGGCTACGTCATTGGTGGCTGAGGTTGGAAAGATACCATACAAACTGCACATGCAGATTTTCCAAGGCTCCAGAGATTTCTTTGCCACAGATGTAACTTAAAATATCAAAAAACTATCCTGAAAATGAGATTTCCCTCTTTGTGAGCTGTATAGGCTTTTTTAAAACTTTGATTTTACCCTTAGGTGAGCTGGCAGGTCTTCTAAAGGCTGGGCTGCAGCCAGAGTCCTCAGGGGAAATTCTGTCTTACTCAGCAACTATTTTTTTTTTTCTGCAGCCTCCTGGGCAAGAGAACAACGGCTTTGCCACTTCCTGGCTCTTGGGCCTCATCTGCTAGGCAAATTTCAAAAAAGAAATTCCCACCAGCACTTAGAGTGTGTCTGAAATAGTAACCAGGCTGTATTTGGAGTGGTTTATGTCACTGACTTACAGTCAGAATTAAACTAACTTAGGCTGCCATCAGCTGCAGCAGCTTCCTAGATATTTAGGGTTTTGACACGTAACTGTGGTATTTTCCCCACATGTTGTAAATGCGAATCATTCACATTTTCTTTATGAGCAGCAATGATTCCAGACTGTTGTGGCTGCTTATTCACGCACTCAGCAGAGCCAAGTGTGACATTTCTGCACTCTTTCACTTTTCAGGAGTGAAAGTCCTGAACTGATCTGAATGGAGTAGTGAGCAAGAGAAAATCATAAGGTATCCTACTTTCTACCTGAGTGAGCTTCAGAGCTCAAAACAACCTCCAGCAAGAGCACTTTAACAGGGAGAGCAAAATGTTTGGCTTTATAGACAGGTGCCTCCATAGGGCATTTAAAAAAAAAAAAAAGACATCACATTGCAACAAGAATCATAAGGATTCTGTAGTATTGATTCCTTTCCTGTGCTTCTGGAAATGTTAACATCTAGAAATATTTTTTTTCTGTGATTATCACTGATACATTTTAAAAGAAAATTCTTTGTTAGCTAATACATTTATTTTTATATTATCTAAATAAAGTTTATTCAACCCACAATTGATACTAAATTTCATTCTTGAGCAAGTTTGCTGTGTACAGTGAGATACCTATCATCTTGTTTATTTAAAAGAAATAAATAAGAACAATAGATAAATCACAGGTAAATAATAAACGGTGCCTTAGAATTTAAGGAGGAACTGGATGATCACCAGTTTTGAAGATCAGGGTATTTACTTTAATGACATGACAGAATGTAGGACCTTAAATATTTGCATTTGTTTTATTTATTTCCTTTTATTATTGTAATTGTTTTTATGACACAGGATCAGTTTTCTAATTTTACGTATCTAAAATAAATGACAGTTAATATTTGGGCATGTTTTATCTTCCCTAATTTAAAGCAAAGAAAGGTTGATTTAAGTTCACAGGGCTTTTCCATGTTAAGAAGTACCTCACATCTTTATTAGCAAAACCTTTAATATACTAGCAAAGTATAAAACTCAAAGTGATAGGTTCACCTTTTCTAGAAAAGAAAAATAAAAAGGAGTTTTGATGGCTAGCAAACTTGGGAGCAGGGGAAGGAGAAAGAATTGTTGATAATAACATTCATACAGTGCTGCTGTTATTTTACTGACAAGTGGCATGGTTACAAACCGCAACTAGTCCTGTTTTGGGAAAGGGAAAGACATCCTCTCTTCTCTGGATATTTATGCTGCAGTGCCTGACTGCTTTCCTTGGATCCTGCCACTTACTGAAACAAACCATGTAACTGAGTATCAAAGTTTGGTAGTGTGTTTATGTGGAGACAACGGTATGAGGCTAAGACATCTTGTCCTCATTCGGCTTCTTCTTATTTTACTAATAGACTTACTCCTGGAGTTAAAGGACCACTGTATTACTCCTCTGTTTTCTGTGTCGTCGCACATGAGCTACAGATTGCTTTGTCATGTGGGACGTGTCTGTCTTACAATGTTCCAGCCTTGTAGGATTTGGACTAAAGGAGAGGAGGTATCTCGCTTGCTTGTCTCTGTCACAGTGCTTTAAAGAAATCTTCTAGGAAGAGAAACATGGGAAAAACGATTCTTTATATATCTCCACAGCTGCGAAGTCAAAAAGGCTCCCCTGCATCCAAGCAAACCAGCTACAGAGCCTGATGTCCCACCTCCTGAAAATTCAAAGGCTTCTCCACAGTTGGAAGACAAGCAGGCTAAATGAGAGCATATGATGTTATTTTACATCCTGGCAGAGATGGCTGTCATCCAGATTTCCCTCACAGAGAAATTTAGCAGAACCTTTGAACCCAGCATCCAGGGTAAAACAGGGATAGCATACTTACAAATGTCTAGGTAAAGAAATAGCAGAGTTGATGTTTACTCTAATTGTGTCACAGAGAAACAACACTGATCTGAAACTGAAACACTGGAAGAAAAGCTGTTCTGAATATACAATAACATATTCTGCTCATCTTCAGTCACGTTCTGCAGAGTGAGCAAACAACTGGCATGAGGAGCTGAGGAATCTAACACAGCAAGCCTGCAGACTGCTGGGTCAGAGAAATGGATGGTTGATCTGGTTCATCTGACACTTAAAATTTATGTGCAGAATATTTAATAAACTGACTGACTTAATTCTAAGTCTCTGTATTTGAAAGCAGAACTCTTATGAAGCAGAAGTAGAGGAGACTGAAGGAAAAAAGTGGTAAAACAGGAGGGAGAGGAGAGAGAATCCTGAGAAAAGCAAATATGGATATGCTTTAATAAAGAGGGAAAGCTTACAGGATGGAGTGGGAGAAGGTAGGACCTATTCCTAGCACATGATGCCAGTGCCTCAAACTGGCACTTTGGAGAACCATTTCCATATTCTGGCACTCATGTCTAAGTCCACTTTGCGGAAGCAAACTTATAAATGCTATTTCAACATCAGGTGAGAGAGATCCTGCTCTGCCCACACTGCAGCTTGTATCCCACTAAAATGTGTTTCCTATGTTTGGATTTGCCTTCATTTGTACCTTCAGTAATGAGGCCCTGGAGCTGTATTGTGCTGACGACAAAACCATTTACCTGGGCTGCTTCTGCCCTTGAGTTTGTCCCCACATCATTTTATTTATTCCCTTTGTGCTTCCTTGGCTGTGTGGCTTTTTGCCCCTTTCAGAGGAAGCTGTGCAACCACTTGTTCTTATTGGCAGGCTAAACTGGCAAAATATTTGTTTCTCATAGGCCTGAGGCTGGCTTACAGGGAAGAAAACAGCAAAACACGGCCATGCTGTGCCCTTCGCCACCCCTGAGCAACGAAGCACGGCATTGCAGGCTTTTGTAAGGCAGGTGGCATGCCAAAGTCCTCTCAAGGGCTGTGCTGGCCCTGGGAGGCTAAAAAAGCCACCTATGATCACTTTTCTGCCATTCTGCTGGTAAGCTATTATAATAATGTTTAGATGTCATGAGCCTGCAAGTGTAGAAACTTAGCCGGTTTATCAAGCTGAACTGCCTTTTAGTTTGATTTATCTCTTCTTGTTTTGCTGCTAGGTGTAAGCAGTTCGTGTTTTGCCTGGGGCATTCAGCAGCGAGGAGGGCGGCAGCACGGCGGCTCTGCTGTCGGCCAGCCGTTCTGCGGGACTCGTTCATGAGGTCCCAGAACCTAAAGGTACAACTGTTTCTGTCCCCCTGCAGTCAGTCACACTCTGCTGGTCCCATCACAGTGGCCACCAGACAGCCCTGCTGACAGAAGCGGTGGCTGGACTTGGCGTGCCATGGTGCTCCCTCACCAAGCTGCTTCCGTCAGTCACGTTTCCTGCAGC
>NW_010331755.1:4589-9415 GCF_000700745.2 Antrostomus carolinensis
ACGACTTTGACAGGTTCCTCTCACACTACAGCACCTATTTTTGTATCACAATGGCGTATCGAGTGCTGCAGTTACTAAGTAAGGGAGGTTCCCTCTCCCGGGTTGTACACCATGCAAAGCTGGAGGGATTACGGCACTCCTTCTGCGCCTGGTCTGTGGCAGACTGCGATGCAGAGTTCAGCGCTTCTAAATCCTAGATCAGCGAATTAACGAGATTATCCTTTCACTCTGAAAATGAGTTTAAGAGAGATTTTGATAACAGCAGGCCACCCAAAAACTAAATTACATTACATTGCCTGGAACTGTAAAACATGTAGATTTTATACTGAATGTATACTTAAGAAAAAAACCCCAAACTCTACAAGTGATGGTAAAGTGTAAAAATGTCGCCCTGATTGTACAGATACAGTCACATGTCAGTTGCAAGGCTGTTTGAAAGTTATACTAGTGACATGTCTTTCTTTTTTAATAGCTCCCATGACATTATGAATACTTTCATAATTAAAATAACTTGTTCCATGGAAGAGCAGATGTCCCAGCACTTAAACACACAGTGCTGCCAAGTCTTCTGCTTAATGGCATTAGAAGCAGTAGTTTGTCCTGATCAACAGCTCTGCTGAAGTCCTAGATGCCTCTGAGAGCCAGAGCAGGTGTGTCTTCCATAAACAAGAGTTTTAATGGGCCAGGTTTCTTACGAAGGGCTGGGAGCATGCAGCACCACAGAGCAGTTCCTGGCATTGGGCACTTACACTGGTCTCTGAATTTCTATTATAAACCCTTTCCTGACATTTATGACCTGTCTATATGAAGGATTGCTTTATGCACAAGCAGTACTACACGAAGCCAGGCCAAAATGATGAATTGTCTCAGGGAAAGAAAAAGTCACAGACAAACCTTATGTTTAAAATATTTCTTTGGCAAAGAAGTACCTAAACCAAAGGAGACTTCAGCTCATCTCTCACAAAGATCCAGCCTCACACTTTCCCTAGCTTCTCTCTTGCAGCAATGGTCCTGCCCTATTCCTTCCCCTTCACCACCTTTTCCAATAGACCCATTTATTTCTTTCTTACAATATTGCCACCAGCAGCTTCTGTTTTTCAGGGTCTGCTGAGGATGGAGCAACAGAGTGTCCTCTCTGAGAGCAGATTCTTGCAGGTGTAAAACAGTTGCAGCACATGCATGTCTTTGAGTGGTGTGGGGAAGCCCATAGGGTCTAGCCCCCACCTGGCTCCTTCCCACACGCTTTGCTCAAACCACAGCAGCACTTCAGTGAAATGACAGAACCATCAGGGTGAGCAAGTGCCCAGACTGCTCCTGTCCTCGCCCAGAACATGGCAGGTGGGTATCTTAACACCACAGAACAGCATACCCTCCTGGTTGCCTGGCATGCGGTGGGGGACATATCCTGCCAAGCGACTACTGGTGTACCCTTTGTTGGGCCAAAAGCAACTGTCCCCTATCATACAGCTGGATGTGCACTCAGCTTGTGGTGGAGACCATAAGGGGTCTGGACATGTCAGATTTAAGTTCAGTATATGCCATGGAAGGACATTTGTGCGTGTGTCCCTCCAGGGTCTGCTTAAAAGGCTCTGTTAGCCTGAACTGGTCTCAGAGTGCTTCATCTCAGCTCTAGACACTTATTTCTGAGCACAACAGTGGCTGTGCCCAGCAGTTTCCAGGACTGCATAGCATGGCCTTGAGGAGGGATGAGAGAAAAGATTACTTAATTGTAGATGTGTTTGTGTGAAACTTGTGTGTTAAGAATGTGAACAGTGGAAAAACTATCTTTAACGTGTTTGCAAGACTGGATCTGCGTTCTCATCAGTATTTGTCACACTGAGAAAGAACATCCATGCTAACCAGTAAAATTAAATAATAATAACAATAATAATAGTAACAATCCACCCTAACCCAGTTCTGTAGTACTACTTTGCTGGAACATTTAGCTTATTAGTATGACTTGCACTTACAGCAAAACCCAGGCAGACAATGAGGATGAGGGAAAGCAGACCTGTACTGATGGTTAATGCCCATCTCCCAGTGTTACCATATTCCCAGAGTAAGAAACTCCCAATTTCCCATTGAAATACATTTTTAGTTGTTAAATTTCATATTTATATTGTTTTATTCCATTATTTATTCCCGATGTTTATAATTTGCCTGTATGAAATCCACTGTAGGTTGAAATCAGACAAATACAGTATCTAAACGGCCTTAGGAATGTCCTTGCTCCGGGAAGGAATTTTATAGGTTTGCACATCATCCTCCTGCCCTCCGCACATTGCGGCACATGTCGCAGGACTGGGCTCCAACAGGGTAGCTGTCAAACATCAGCCTTCCCCTTGGGCTGTTTCACGCCTCTGTCACTGCCTGTTGGCTAATAACAAGAATAAATGTCACTAGTATGCTATGCTGTGGCCCACGCCTTAGTCAGGGCCAAAGTGCAAACCTCACAGCCTGGGTCAGGAGCCGGGAGAAAATTCCTGTTGCTTTCCTTACCCCATGACGCCGGAGGTCTGCGTGACTGCGCACTGGCACTGAGTCACTCCCGCTCCTGGCAGCCAGGACCTCACTGCCCGTTCCATCCCAGGAACACAATTAACGTAGGGTATAAATCGTGGTGACGGCTGTCTTCCTCCAGATCTGGAGTTGAGAGGCTCCTCTTGTCGTTACAACGCTCTGTGCATGAGGCTTGCCTGCGCTGGAGGACTGGGAACATTTCCTGGTTTTTGGTTTTGGTTTTTTTTTTTTCACAGAGTGTTTTGGCTTTGAAAATTGTGTATCTACAGAGAAAAGGGTATGCAAATTCTGCTACTGTAGCCAAGTCTTTGTGCCAGATTTTGTGTTACAGCATATATACCTTTAAAGTCTTGCCTCATTATGCTCATTATAGAACTATTTGCATGGGGAGACTTTGATTCTGCATGACTGGATAAACCATTAACATGAAATTTCTTTTTTTCTTTTCCAAACCATTGTTACACACGTTATTAACACTGAATCTTAAATGACTCTACATATTTGTCTGACAATTCTGTATTGTGTTTTGGTCTAAACATGCCTTAATGTCAGTCTTTTTTTGCTTTCAGTTCACTTGTTACATTCTCTCTGCCCGGAAAATGGCACACAAACACTGGGGAGAAAAGTCTTAGTTATTCCTAAAATGATTTAAAATGGAAGCTGAACGTGTATGCCAGGATCAAAGTTCAGTGGGAATTTCATAACATATTACTCTTAGCTATCAAATTAAAATAAGATAAAATATGTTTCTGAAATTATTTAGTACACGGGTATATAGTCAAGATTCAAAACAGAATCCTGCAACAAGAATGTTTAGTGGCTGAGCTTAACCAGCAAAAGGGTTGGAGTATTACAAATAGGCAGAGTATTAAAATATCTGTATTTACCAGTTTGATTTTGGAAAAGCTGCATCCTCCTGAGTATTGTAGAAAAATAAAACATCAACAGACCTAAGAGTTCCATGAACTCAAGAAAATCTTATAGCAAAATCAGTTCAGCCCATTTTAATTATATATTCAGACTATCCTGCTTATCTGATTGCCTGTTTGTTCATCAAATGCTTATTTTTAGCGCAGCACTTCCACGAGGTCCTTTTCTACTCAGAAGCAACAAAATACACTAGTGACATGTAATATAGTTAGAACATGGTCAATAATCCTGGGTGTTTTTCACTGTCTTTTGCTTAATTTCTAAGGCCTCTGCAAAAGCCTGCTATTTTTTCTCGGAGGCTTAGTGCAGCATCATTGATGGAGGTAATGGTGGAAATGATACAGTCTGTCTTAGCAGTTAATCAAGCAGAAAAATGGTTAAGAAAAAAACAGTTCTCAGTGCACAAAGACAGAGTAATGAAAGTCATGGTGACTTGTCTACCTTTGTGCTGCAGTCCTTCCTGAACTGAAGGTTAAGAGAAGTAGTAAATTGCTGATATATATTTTTCAAACCAATAAATATTAGAATTTATTTGTAAGTGAGCTTTCAATATTTTAATGGAGCTGAAAGATTGAGAAAAAGATTCCAGTATCTCTTTTAAATTTGTGATAATGCCACAGCATAATGTCGCTATTCCTTGAAGCATTTTTCTCAAGTGGTATGTGGAATGACTACTGTACAGACTTCAGATTTTGAACAGAACTCTATCTGTTTATTGTAATCTTAAAACCTGCTTTCCTGTGTCCTAAACAGTTCTTTCTAAATAACCTATGAAATCAGATTACTTATAATTACAAAAATCCCCTTGCTTATTCTGCTTGCTTTCTTCTGTTGATCAAAAAAGGAATTCCTGTTCTTACTATATTACCTAAGGTACAATAGTATACATGCCTTAAACATGTACTTTAGCCAATATGAAAGAATTATCTTTGAATTTCTTCAGGTAAAAAGCATTGTTCAAATGCTACATGCATCCTCAAAAATCTTTTACTGGAGAAAATAGTACGGGATCTCGGGTGACAAAGCAACAAATGGGATGGAATTAACTAATTCCCTCTGCTTCTTTTAGTGTATCATTGAACATCCCTAACTTCTGAATGATTATGCTGTATTTTACAGTCAAAATGCATCACACAAAAGAGGTCTAAACAAATGTAATTATACTTTCACCATATTATGCTTAGCTTTATTATGCTAAAAAAGCACATTCCTTCTCCATTGTAGCCTAAAGAAAATAAATTCTTTACAATCTAAACATCCATTTTCAGTAAGAGATCTAAATGAGTCTGTCTTTTTCCAACTAGCAATAGGGTTTAGAGTTTCTTATTATTTATTGCATAGATTCTTATTACAATTCTTAATTTAATTTGAGGTCT
>NW_010331755.1:9451-22104 GCF_000700745.2 Antrostomus carolinensis
CAGAATCTAAGGAGCATGGTTTAAATGAGAAAATCCAGCACACTTTTTCTCAAACAAAATCTTAAATGCTAGAAAACGTAAGATAAAATTATTTAAATGTCATGTTTGATATAAAAAGCTAAGTTAATGGTAGTTTAAGGCATATTGGGTTTGTGTTTTCTGGGTGAAGACTAATGTAATACTCATAACAGTTAATTTATTTTGTAACTGAAAACATTTTTAACTGGGATTTTGGAAAATATGAGGATCTTCTGTTGATTTTATGTTGATCAGAGAGTAGGTCAGTCTATCACCTTCCCCATATTAAGCTACCTGTGTTTGGAGGGGTAGTTGTTTCATAATGAGATCTGTCTGCCACTCTTAGAACTTTTTCTGAGAATGTTTTTAAGAGAAAGAAGTGTAGACTTACAGTAAAAATCTGTCTTTGGCCTTTGTTCTAGTGTATTTCACAGAACTGGTCACTTTTAAACTTCTGCCTTTGCCTCTCTTTCCCGATGCTATCAAGCTCCTGCAGGGCAGTAACCATTTTCTATACTCACTGGATGTATATAAAGGTTTCTCTCACTTTTTGTAAAATAACAGTCTGTACTACAGATAAACAGAAGACTGACTTCACACAACATTATCATTAGAAACACTATCTTTTTACTCAGGTTAGTTTCATATATTCTATAAATACACAGATAGGCTATTTCTCCTGTGTTTCTTTACCATGGGACATCCCACCTGGGAAATAGTGGTTTTGTGATGCAGAAAAAAAAAAAAAAAAGAGGACAGGCTATGTTTAAGCATGATTAAATTGAGCTAATTTTTTCACTGCTGTGTTTACTCTGTCCTTTTGTAACTGAAATCTGAAATCTACGCATAGGTATCTTGAGTGTGAGAGAGGGAAACAAGAGAGGATTTCTATGTGATATTGTTCCCAAAACAACAGAAGTAATTCATTTTAACTTAGCTTTATATTATGTAAATTGCCATCAATGGAAATGGGAAACTTATAAGACTGTTCCAGGCCATTTTTTAACTGCAGTGTGACTTGTCCACTCTTTTAATATTTTTATCAACAGAGTTTGGCAAGTAGTGGTAGTATGTCAAAGCAGAGTATGCATAAAAGATGGATTTTACAATGGTGTCAGCTCCACAGCTTTAGCAGCCTTCTTCAAAAAGATATTGTTCTTTAAAAAATGCGTAACAGTCAGCTTCAATATATATGAAAATATTCTTTAAAAAAACCAAACCAGGCAAAAAACCCCAAACAAACAGAAAGGAATTTTTCCACACTTTTCTGTTCAAAAACAACTAGTGAACAAACGCCTTCCCATATATAAAACCATTATTTGCTCTGTTTAAAATTCAAGTACTCAGACAGCAAAGCTCACACGAACTGAAACCCCATTTTTTATTATTCAGTAGTCAAGTAAAGAGAAAGGAAAAAGTATACAAAACAAAAAAAGGCAAGTATCTACATAGAAAATGTTTAGTACTTCAGTCACCTAAAAGGCTGCAAGTTACATTAAAAAAATGGTTGTGTGCAACCATTCATTTGGATGCCTCAGCTTTATACTTCTGTCAAATAAAAATTATAATTAACGTGCAATTAATTAATTTCAAGCATTAGAGAACAAGTAAAATATCTCCCAGTTTACTTCTTTAAACGGGGCACTGGATTAACAAAGTATATTCTGAATATCTTACTAACTATTAATTTAGATGGGTTGTGTTTACTGCACTATGGCACTGGCACAGTTGATTTTTCCTGCATCCGTGATGAGAATTACTAAGTGGGATAAATTAGCAGAGTCCTAGGACCTTCATTGTACCTGTCCTTTTTATGAGCAAGAAATCCAGTCCACATCAGAGGAAGTATGTAGGAATCTTACTTCCCCTAAAACAAATGGAATTAAATGCCAAAATAGGTTTACTGGATCTAGGTTCTAGCCTTTTATTAAAAAGTCTCTAATACATACTCAGTCTTTAATCCTCAAGTGGCTGCAAACAACCACAAGGTTCTGGCAGAGCAGTGTCAGGCTGAATATGGGAAAATACTGAAATCCCATATAAATCTCTGGACAGAAGTTCCAGAGACCTGATGTTACTTATGCATTTATTTCATTAAGTCGAGTATGATATTTGCATAGGTCCAGGGTTTTCTTTTTGGAGCAATGTGCTGGGCTGAGAGTGGGTATTTCATTACCTCTCCACCTCTTCTGTCCTCTCCTTGCTCTTCCCTCCTCTCTACCCCTTCATTTACTGTTCTCCCTCTCCTCTGTAGTTTCCTTCACCCACAGACTTAATGACTTCTTCCTTCTTCCACTCCTTTGTTTGTCTTTACCTCATTTTCCATCAGACCATCACTTCTGCTCTTCAATGAAGTTGTAAGAGAAAAAAGCAAATTAACTTGAAGAGGGAGACAGACTAGTTGATGAAAGGATGGTATGACTGTTCCCACCATGGTAAAAAAAAGGGACATGGCAGCTTTCTGCCTAGCATGGTGTTCACCCCAATCACATTTTTCTGCTTACATCGCTGAATGATTTTGCAGAGTGCCTGTATTTTCCCAGCCATATATGACAACGTTAATTTTGAAAATTAGTTCACTTCCTTTCATTTTCTTTTTCAACTGCTTCTCTGTCCTCCAAAGGCTTTGAGAAGACCACTGGATGTCCTTCTGCTCTATTTGATAGCATTTATTTTCACTCACCTTATTCATCTCTTCGCAGTTGTACATTGAGAGTGCATACTGAATCCTCACATCCATTTCCTCTGTAGTGCCCAACAGATATTACTTCCTATTATTCTTCATGATTCTGAGCTCCTCTCTACACTATAGCTTTCTTAATCAAAACTTTACTTGCATTTCTTTCCTGAAGGATCACTGCCAGAGTACCAATCCTTCTTTTACAAGAGAACTAAAATCTGCTTTTTCTTCATTTCCAGAAGCCTGTATACACAGGCAGTAAGACTGGAATTTACCAGTACTATTATCTATTTCAGACATAAGAAAGTAAAGCAACTGTTGGGGCACCTGCATGATATTTGGATGTGGTAGAACCAGCCTCTTCTCCAACTCACTTCACTGTGGTCTGCCTGGACTTACTTTCATCTTCCCAAGGCAGCCCTCTTCTTCACCAGGGACCAGAACACCTCTGTTTATCCCTATATTTCACCCTTCAAAGGCCAGTCCATCTCTGAAGGTCAGCTGAACTCTTTCATTCAGCTCCAGGAAGAGAGGAAGGTCTTCCATAATCAGCAATGACTAAACACCCTTTTTTATTGCAGTCCCATAAATAGGAGACAGAATGCAGCACTGCACTCCAGGTGATTTCCTTATTCATGCAATCATTATAGAAAGAAATAATTCATAGGATGTTTCCTATACGTTGTGGAACAGCAAGTCTGATTTCCTTTGGAAGATAGTCACACATGACTGGGAAGGCATTGCTTTCAATGTTGGAACGAGGGACAAGACAGCTGTAAAATAATAATTGTGCCATCTTAAATTCAATTTTATGCCCCTTAGAAATGCTTCTAATTTCAAGTGAAACTTGGTTATTCAAAATTTCAGTAGCTGACAGTTGCTTGTACCTCCTTTCTTATTGGTGAGGGGTGATGGCTGAGAGCTTTGACTTGTTCGCTGCAACACTGAGATTTTCAGGACTTTTCCTTCTAAGCTAAAGCAGTTGAAGGGGAGGTGAAGAAAGAGAAAATGTGTGTGGAAGAGGAGAACAAGGGAAGGAAAGGAATGTTTTCCACAGAACATCTGAGAGTGAGCAAACCATTGTATTTGCTGAGACATCATTATTTTTAACTAGCTCTTGAAACTTTTGGGATGGTCACTGCTTGGAACATACAAATGAAGGCAACTGAAATGAGCAGTTAGAAAAATAGAGATCTGCAGGGTGCAGCTGGTTGTTAGGAGCAGAGAAATTTAAAATGCCCACAGCAACACTGCAAGTCACTCTCCCTCATTCAAGAACTGCAAGACTGCTACCTCTTGTGCAACTTTTCACGTTAAGGACATATAAACCAGGCAGAACAAGGAGACTTACTGGCTGATATTCCTTTTTCAGGATTGCTAGCCTAAGCAGTATATAAGATGGGCAAATGGAACGCCCACCCTGGTACGCTTGGATGTATCCAGCCAATAGCCAACACTTAGGCTCTCGGTTAGGCGCTCAGTCAAAGTGGTTCTGGCTTTGTGTGGTCCAGTATGAGTCTTCTCCACAATGGTGTGTGTCAGCCTCACAGTTCTCTCTGTGTACACTAGTGTCAACACTGTCTACAGCAAACTAACTTTGGTATGTACTTCCATGACAAAATCCAGTCAGGCTTTTCCTAACATACGCAGGTGAAAGGAGAATTGCTGGCTGTCTACTTCTTGTTCTCCTGCAGTGGATTATGGTATTTTATTTGGCATGGCAATAGAGCAGCAGGACAAGTGTGGTGAGTTGTCTGTGAGAGCCAGAGATAGATGTGGTCCTCACTTCAACAAGGTCTGAGCTCCTTCCACATTGCACTGTAGGAGGGAAGTGTTTGTCATGAGGGTGCAGATGGTTTGAAAGTGCTCTCGGAAACTCTTGTGATTTCTGAGGGGCAAGGACATGAAAAGAGCTTGCAGTGCTGTGCTGGGAGTCTACAACGTTGTAATGAGGAAGCAGAGTTCGGGGGCAAATAGGAGCTTTCTCACCTTCCTAACCCCTCCAGGATAATCTCAGCTTGGGAAGGGCAGAGAGGCAGTAGCTCAATAAAACATTACGTGTCTCATTTCATAAGCTTCAAATTGCTATATAGGCTTTATGTTATCTCAAAAGCTAGTACATACTAAAACTGTATCACATGAAATAAAGGTGTTCCCACGTATGTAGATTTTACTTTTCTGACTCAGTGTAAACAAGCCCTTAGGTCACAGATCTAGAGTCAGGTGTACAACTCTATTTTTATTAGTAATCTCAGTGCAGGCAACAAGCTTACTCACAGGAAAAATATCTCTGCATTTGCAAATACAGATCCTTTTATTTTATATCTCTGTAGCAGCAGCATGCCTATTAAATTACCTAACTTTCTGGGACACCATTTATTTTTTCCAAACTTGTGTGTGATTCACACAGCTTTCATATACATACATTTTATTAACAATTTTTGCCTTAAAATTAAAAAGTAATTAAACTCATGTTATAGTCATTTTACATGATAAGAGTGAATGCTTATAACTTAAATACTTTTGTGTATTTATGCCACATATATGATTTTTATATATATATATATATATGTCTCATATATCATATTTCAGATTTAGGCTTTAGCAGATTGATGTGTGTGTACATATATCTATCTCCAGAACTCTATTTATTAATGGCTGTACTGAAACATAAATACATGGCTGAACTGCAAGTAAAATAGCTCATATAGTAAAAATAGGTATGACAAGGAAAAGAACAAAACCATACCCTCGCAATTTCCTATTTCTTCAGATTTAGCATAAGAAAATGTCTGTGCAGACATAAAATGCTGAACAGCCCAACAAGGACACTGATGGTTAACATGTGAGTGTCTTAAAAAGCAGTTTATGAATATTCACATATATGAAGATTTCTCTCCCAAATGCCTCTTGGTTGTACAGTGGCTTCATTCAAGATGGTTTCTGTTGAAGATAAAGAACTGAAAAAGAGTACAATGGTTTCTCTCATTTAATAAAATGCTGCTATACCTACCATCAGTGGTTTTCAGATGGAGGTGGCTGGCATTTGTAAAGAATTGTGCAAACCAACAGGGTGGGGAAACCAGGGTTTGAAAATATTTCAAAATGTGTCCCTCAAACTAGTATGCCAGCCTGTTCGTGAACTACTTATATAGAGAGAACTGTGCCACCAAACCTACTCTGTATTAAAACTATACACATCTTTATCACTGGAATTTTTCCACTCATTTCCACTGCTAATTCAATATTCACTGCCCTTCCTGCACTATAATAAGAACATCACCTTTCTAGATAGCATGGTAGACAAAAAGTGACAATACAAATTACCCTGTATACACATGCTAGAAAAAAAGTCTCTGTAAGTGCCCTGCAAGAAGTAGGCTCTGTATTTGAATTAACCACCTGAATACTATCTGTGAATCTAAAAATGCAAAAAGGGAACCCTCATTCCCTTTAGGGTTCCCAACAGTATGTTCCTATCTATTACATACCACTTGGTGCTGGTATATATACAGAAAATTTTTAAATAATTACAGCATCTACTAAAACATATTCTTGAAGAGTTCTTCCTGGAGTGCTTTTCCAGCTCTCTTTTCAAACAACACTTGCAGTATTAAACTCACAAGCCAAAGCAAATTTCCTCTGTACTAACAAACACCCATCAGAACCAAACCTTGCTGGCACAGCAAATGCAAAATTAATTAATACTGTTGTATTTAACATAATTTATGTCAGTGTCCAAAAGAACTATTAATTGCCATAGGTCCTGTTCATACACTTTTTAAAATGTGATATATTGCACTAAACACATTACATAACCTCACAAGAACTGCGTGCATGAAATAACCAACCACTATTTACTACAATGAACTCACACAAATAACTGATCAAGGACAAAACACAGCAAAGGATAGGAGAATATTTTTTTAATAAAGGAAATATTCCATCTCTTGCACAGTTCAGGTCCTCACAGGAGACCTATAAGTCATGTTTAAAAAATAATCCTGGGAACTAAATTCTTAGTGGTGGATAAACAAATTGTGGACTCAGTAATGACATTGTTTTTAAAGCTTACAGTTTTCTTGCTGATTCATCCCTGTACATTCATGTTAGCAACTCTTTCCTCTCCAGTGGTTTAATTGATTAAAATATTTTTATTATACTAAAACCAATCACATCCCACTTGTATTTAGTTTGGATTTTGCTGCTTGTCAGATCTCATTAATGGATGTCAGTGAAGCCCAAACATTTGTTTGTTTTATCTAGTTCTACCAGTTGGTCTAATTAAAGGTATCACCTCTTCTACAAACCTTGTCTCACTTGTATCACAAAGTATAATAGCCAGGGCATTATAACTGCACTCAAAATGCACAGAAGTGAGATTAAGTTTTAATTGAAACACTTCTCTCATACTTTTACAGCAAATGGAATGGCAATGGGAGGGAGAGGGAAATAATAAAATAAATTTTGATGTCAGCTAAAGACAGATCACTATATGAAGGTTGGAAAGCAGTGCCATAAGGGCCTCATAACAACAACTGTATTTTACTCTGAACATTTTTGCATGAACCGATACATTTCTGTGCCACCTGCATTTAGATTTAGGTGGATTTGTCTCACCAACAGTAAAAAACAAGGCTATTCTTTTTCTTGATGAAATATTTTCTAGGCAAATTCAAAGGGGGGCTTTCTTGTGTGTCTTTACTCTGTCTAATCACAAACTTTGAAATATATTGATGAAAATGTGTTGATGCTGTCATGATGTTCAATTGTAAACTGATTGTAAAATGTTGCTGGTAGCACAGTTCATCAGAATCTATGCATTTTATTAACATTGGTTTAACAAAGGAAATTACAGCTCTAGAGTAAAGTACTCTTCTCAAAGCACTTGGTAAAGCCACTTTCTCTGTTGAGAGTTTTTGCTTGTTTGCAGGCACGGAAATGAAATAATACACAACTTCTTTTACCTTTGTGGCCTGGAGAGTCAGTATTTCCTTACTGATGTAGCATATTACTCATACCTGCCATGTAAAGCTTGTATTTAAATATCCTTTTCCTGGAAGAAACCAGGAGATAAAACCTGTGAATTAAAACTTTCATATTTTAGTTCTGTAGTTTGCAACTACCATGCCTTACCAATCAGGACAGATATAACTGCAAAAATGTCTAACTTACTTAGAGTTTTAAAAGGTACTCTGAAACCATTCTTCCCAAAGGAAAATAAAAAATGCCTATAATGGTTTTCTGTTACACTACTCATATAAGGGCAACCTTTTATATTTTGTTTGTTCAAAGGAGAAGGGAGAAAATACTTTAAAAAGGAGAACATGTATTAGCAGTTAGAACTCTGTCATTTATAAGTGCTAGGTGGGGAGAAGAAAGGGAAAAAGACTAAAGAAAGAGAACTGAAGCCTTCATAAAAAAGAGAAACAAGTAAGACAAAATGATTCTTGTTTAATTACACTTAAAATTGTATTCCTTATATGATGAAAAAAATCTACAACTGTTTGAACAGATTCTGAAAAAAGTAATTATTTTCCCCAAACTGAAGTAACCTTTTATCGTGAACCCTAATTCGCAGATGGAGGACAATCAAAAGGACTGGTTTTTGAACTTAGTTGCTAAAAACTACTAAGAGATTTGTATTGTCCACGTTAGACCCTTGTAAGAAAAGCTAATGTTCAGAAGAGACACAAAGAAACCATAAAATGTAAACCAAATTTAATTCATCCTGCAGTTAGAGACATCTGAATTTATTTAATGGCTAGCATGATACGTATCATCACCATAAATGTGCCTATATAGAATGATTCTGGAATGATATTTGTGGTAACATTTACAGTGTCTATTTACGCATCACCTGTTCACCAACTTTTTACTCCAGAACACATTCGTGTAGGTTTTTATCAGCTTAAACAACCCACCACAATTAATTTTGAACAACCTGGCCACAGAAATTCTTCTTTCCTACCACTGGAGAGAGAGAGGAGTGGTAAGTTTTCCTACAGGATGCACTAATTACCAACCTTGGAAGAGCAATATAACCAGTACAGAGCTGCTCTAGAGCTACTATAGACCTAGTGTAACTGATTTCCTATAGAAAAGTTATTGCAGATCTGATTAGAAGTTGGTACAATGTTCTTCTAGGATTGCTTTTTGGACACAAATATTCCCAGCAGCATTCACTGTTACCCTTTTTGGACCCAAGACCCTTACCGAAGGCAGTCCAAAACCACTGTTGGTGCATAGGCAAAATACTGAGCAAATAGCAACTTCATAGTTGGCTCTTTCTGTCAACTTCACATTTAACTCCCGGTCCGCAGTGTGGCCAGAAGCAACTCTGCAGAAGCTTGCAAGTGAAGGACTGATGGTTATGATCCACAGATGTCCGTGTCCTCACACGGCATGGCTGCATTTTCATTCCTTTCTGTTTGTTTTGACCAGCATAAGATTTATGTGGGGGCATCAGCTGTCAAAACAGACTCAAGGCTGAGAGGCTACAGCATAGCTTAAAGTCAGCGTTAAGGAGACTGTCTAGGAGCAAAGCAGTCCAAACTGGGGAAGAGTAAAGGTGCCTTAACATTACCTTTTTGTCTTTCCTCCTCCATGAGAAACACTATGCCAAGTGTTCCTCAGTCAGAATTCAAGAGCTCACCCATGGTAACCAGGGAAGAGAAATACAAACAAAAAGTCACAATAAAATGTTTAAAAATAACTCTAAAACATTCCTGACCATTTCTGGAACACAGTATACACAAAATAGGTTGTGGTCTTACAAAGGTTTTCTAATGGTAATTGCCTAATACCCCAAAACTTAGGTACACAATACATTTACAGCCATCGCTCTGTTTGATTTTACTATTTGAAAAATAATGCAACCAAATACAGAGAAAACTTCTTTGTATGGTGTAATGGAATATTCAACCAGTTAAATTTGGGATTGTATCAAAGACTGAACAGAGGTTGTTTACTTGGCTTCTCTTTAAATACAGTAGATAGGCATTATGCATTTAAGAAGTCATAACAATATACTTCTAAGACTTAGCTGCCACTGAATTATAGCAGTTTTGTGTTGATGTCACCTTCATAAATGTGGTATAACCCTGCTGTGAATCAGATCAATTCAGAAAATGTTACAGTAAGACATCTGGAATGAACTATGTGCAAATTTAAACTATGGAGTATCCAAAATAAATTTCAATATATACTTGTTAAAGAAAAGATTATTTATTACCTCTTTATGTCTTTCAGGCAGTTACTACTTCCAGTAATTATTATTTAATGTTTATATTGTAATGATGTCCAGAAGTCCCAATTCAAATCAAGTTAAAATCCACTGTTCAAGTCACTACCCAAGCATTTATTAAGCAGAAACACTTAACACCAGAGGCCTGTCAATCTAGCTCTTGGAAAAGTGGAAATGCATGAACATAATGAACAACAGAAGTAAGAATAGGGAAAAGCTGCAATCAAACCCTGTTACTCCTAAAAATTACCTACACACTGTTCAGACGATTGAACTGTTGAAAAGGACAAATGTAGAGGTGGCTGTTTCACCAACTCTTCTTGCTGTTTATCTGTGTGTTCTTGCAGTATTTACTAGTGTTCCTGTTCAAATATAAAAATAGAAATCTGAATTAGATGAGTTTGAGCTTAGTGTCTGCTGTGAAATCATGTGTAAAGAATTTGTTTAAACTTTTGGTGGGATCAGTTGCATGGTCCCACTTGAAAGACTCATTATGTAACTCTATATTTTGTACTTTGTGCACTTAATCTGTAATTATTTGGTAACTGGGATACCAACTCTGGGAATTAATGTTGCTGGGGATTCTGTTGAAGCTGTAATCTAAATACTGTCTTGATATTTATAGCACTTATAAATCCCTGGGATAACTCCTGGTATTTTCTTAATTTGTATAGATAGTTCTATCTTGTCTATGTAAAATGTCTTCAGGAGCTGTGGTCCAGCTAGCTATAGTTTCATCACACTTTGGCTAGGTTTTTATTTTTGATGGCTAAAACCGTAAGTGAAATAGTATCTTACATTGAAACTAACATTACTACTACAGTAGAGTCACCATGGGAGCAACAGCTGCTGTAAGTTTCCCACACCCATCTATTACCCTGCTGCATCGATAAATGCACGGGGCAACTTACAGTTAACTTTGCCAAAGAACATTTTCACATTAAAAAAGTTATGACAATTCACACATAAAAGAGTTGTCTTGAAGAGCTCATGATAAAGGACATCAGTTACAGAGAGCCGTTCACATTAATGATTATAAGGATACACTGTTGGGTATTAGGCAGGAATTATCAATTCTTTGCATGAGATAAAAAAATTAGTAATTTCATTACAGCAGCATGTAGTGCATTATAGTGAAAAATTCTAAATCTGTTGTCAGTGCTTTTATCTTGAGGGGCTGAAATTCTCATACTTGGCCTTAGTCCAAAGCTGACTCATTTGAAGAAAATGGTTTGTCTGAAGAAGAAGAAATGGAAGTGATTCAATGTTTTGGGAAATATATATATATATATATACACACATGTATATAATTTTATTTTTTACAACCTCTGATGGTTATATTTAATTTTCCTTAATTATTTAAATCTCAGGATAGAGGTAGTACCCAAAAAAGGACTGCCTGCTCTCTAAAGATGGAGAGAGGATTTATAGAAAAGTAAAGAAACAATAAGCAAATATTACGACCCTAGTAGAAATGCATACTTATTTTCTGTATCTGGATACAAACTGGATACTCAAACACACAATTCCCATACACAGACAAGAAGCGTTAAATAAATAACAGTATTGTTAAACAGTGATTTATAAATGTGATCAACTGTATGTTTTATTGCTAAAGATTAATCCCGATTTATCCAAAGCTCTGTAAGAAACTGGATGAAGCAACTAGTGATCCAGGACAGGAAATACTGATTGCAGTTCACTGGTAAGGGTTTAAAGGATCTTTCACTTCTAATTGTATGCTAAAATCAGGAGGAGGTTCATACTAACCTGACATACTATTTTCCTTTGCTGTTCAGTGGCTCATGTAAAATAGCATTTTTTAGCATTTTGTCAATTTCTCAGTAAACAGATTACCATAATAAAGCACTATCCCAGCTTAGCTGGTGGCAGTCCCAGTAGAGAAGCCAGGGATTAAATGGGCGTGAAAACAAAACTACCGCTGTCCTTAGACGCGGTCTCTGACGAACACAATTAAGGAGCATAAGGTGAGCAGCATGTACAAATCCACCCTGCTGTCAGCTGTGCGCCGTGTCGGGGGCTGAGCAGAACTCCAGGCCCCAGGACTGTTAAAATGCCAGATTGTGTACACAACAGGTTATCAAGGACCCATTTCAAACAATCAGGGAAATTAAACAGAGAAACATTTCCATCAACTGTGCTTTTGAGATCCAACCAACGCCAGTATTGAAGTTGGGTGACTTAAAATAAACCCACTGGCTGCTTTTCAAATGTATTTATACACGACTGCTTTGCACTAAACAGGATTTTCAGTCACATCACATTGTACTGAGGGTGTAGAAAATACAATATAAAAACACAATATGCCAGGGTTTATGTGAAACAGTGTGACTGCTACATATGAGGCATTATTTAGTGTTGTTGGTTCCGTCCAAGTTTGGTGTAACAGACCCAAACCTCACACTTGGGTGGAGATTGTCAGTTCTGCCCTCGGATGGGAGCTGGGAGTTGGGGCTCACAGGGCACAATGGAGTGGCTCGAAGGCAAGACACCGAGCACCTGATACACCATCCATCGTTGCAGCAATTCGGATATAAACCGTGCCATTATCACACTACGAAGCGGAGCTGTTGGTGCCTGAGAAAACAGTCATCATTTGGGGTTGAATCTGCCTGGCAAACTGACGTGCCCCTCCTGCGGACAACTACGCCAAAACTGCGGGGCAAAACCAGAGGCCCCCGCACCCCG
>NW_010331756.1:0-238 GCF_000700745.2 Antrostomus carolinensis
ATGCTCGGGCTGCAAGTATCTGGTCACTCACACTCAACCACATCAATAACCCTTTTTTGCAGCTCCCAGTTCACTCCCTCTGCACGTGCTCTCTGTTTCACAACTGCACTGAATTAATTTCTGGCCTCTGCTTGCTGGCAATAATTAACCACGCATTATCAATTCCACCTTGTCTGTGTTGTACGTTGTACACGCACCTTTCCAGTCTCTCAGATCTTTTCTAGGCTTGGCAGTTTGA
>NW_010331756.1:267-1106 GCF_000700745.2 Antrostomus carolinensis
TGGCAGTTTGGGCACCACTGGGACACGTGCCAGTCCAGATCACTGTATTTGATGCTCTCGTTGTATTTATAACCTAATTTCTCAACCCAAACGGTATCACTGGGTCCCAAGAAAGCAGCTTCCAGCCCAAAAAGCAGCTCTGGAAAGGCAAGAGGAGGAGCTGCGTTTACTGACCGCCCTTTCCAGCCAGGTTTGGTTTGCAAACGGTAAGTGGCACTTACTGCTCCTGGATTTCAGGGGAGAGAGAAGCCATTCCCTTGCTGTGACATTGTGGGTGGCAGGGTGAGACAGTGTCCCCAAGTAATGTTTTGTCACAGTATTTGCTCAGGTGCAGCCGCTGTTGACCAGCGCTGCAGCATCGCCTGTGGGTTCCAGTGCACACCAGTCCCAGGCTGGGATGTACTCCTCTATCCTGCACCCAGAGGAGCTGGAGAGGGTGAAGTGGCACAGAGGGGGGCCTGGGGACCAGTGCCTTGGTGTCTGGATACAGCAATGCTGAGACATGCCCTGGGATAAGGGAGGGTCACCCACCTTACTGATCAGGTGTGGGACAGGAGGTGAAGTGGCCCGGTACTCCCCTCCAACACGGCCACCTCGGATGGCTCGAGCATCCCAGCAAGAGCCCCGAGACACAGCGTGGGAGGTGGGGGCTCCCCATGACTCCCTGGCTGGCAGTCAGGAGCTGCTGAGGTTCATCTGCTCGCCCGTGCCACACTCTGCTGGCACATAGGCACCGGTGGAGCCTGCCAGCCCCGGCCCTGAGCAGATCTACAGCGGCTGCCCGGCCCCGCGCAGGGAAGGACAAGGGGGAGGGGTGCAGGTGGCACCAGCTGAGGGAA
>NW_010331756.1:1118-3389 GCF_000700745.2 Antrostomus carolinensis
TGGGCACAGGGACACAGATGGTGGTGACAAAGAGCGGTGGATGTGACCACCAAGTGGTGGGCCAGGAAAGATGACTGCTGGGACAAGAAGGGTCCAGCTGACACAGGGAAAACCCTTACTCAGGACCAGCAAGGAGAAATGGGAAAAAAAAATAGATAAGCACACAGAAACACTGGCCAAGCCCAGCACAAGCCCAGCACAAGCCCAGCACATTGAGTGGCTCTGGGCAGAAGAGAAATTATGCCACTGAGCAAGACCACGTCAGGTCACCTCATCAGAAAGATGGTTCCCAAGGGTGTTTCTTCAGCAACCAAGAAAGCCAGTCAAGGACTGGGAGCTGGGGAAGCTTTAGCTACCTACTGAGTCACCTGCAAGAAAAATGGAGCTGCAGGACTCAAACCACCCAGGAAACAGGAGGCCTGGACACAGCTGGCCATGGGCTTGAGAAGAGGGAAACAGGTATAGAATGGGTGTTCATTTTTAGGTTCTTCTTTGGGACAGAAAGGTAGAAAAGCAAAGGATATTTTGGTGAAAATAACGGGGGAAAAAAACTCCAAAGTTTGCTATTCTATGAAAAGGAACTGAAATCTCAAAAAACAAACAAACAGATTTCAGTGCTTTGGGATAAAGGAACCCCAGAAGATTTGCCATTATCCATAGAAATGTTGGCAACCCTGTAATGGCAGCCTTGCCCCATGCAAGGAAAAGGTACAGACGGAGACCCACATGGTGCAACCATGGCTTTACAGAGACCTGGAAGATCAAAGATGAATCATGTAAAATGAATCACAATGATCAAGGCAAACAAGGCAGTGACTATGTGTTCTATACTTAAAGACAAAATTTGTCCTTTACATAACGTGGGAGTGCAAGTAACAAATTACAGAACACACAGGAAGGTTCAGAGATTTCTTTCCTTCGGTCTCCACAAAGGGCTGATTGTGGCATATAAATTAAGCATCATTAAGATACGCATGAGCAGGCAGGGGCCACAACAGGGAAGAAGTGGGTAAGGAGTAATGTGGGTCTCTCGGCTGCACTCAGTCACACATGGACTTCACAGAGGCATGATGAGGTACAGATATCACAACGATCCTCCTTCTCCTAACCGTGCCAATAGGTTTTCTCACCTCTCCAGTATTCCCCAATACCCAGGAAACTCGTAGCATCTCAAAGTTTGCAGCCTGAAGCCTCTGAAGCTTTCTCTTATCCAAGGTCCAGCCACCAATTCGAGCTCTCACCAGTGATCTTCGCTGCAGCCTCCTGGTATCAGCAGGCTTCTGTATCTCTCACCCCATGGATGTGAGATGGATGTGAGAGGCAGTGGGTCCCCTGCAAGCTGGGATCGCCCTGGCTGACAGCTGGCCTCATTTGCAGGCAGCACAGAGGCAGGAGAGGGGGGACATCTGTGGAGGACAGCAGTGAGAATGGGCTGAGATGGTTTAAATCACAGCCTGCCCAGGAGAGGGGAAAGAAGTGAGGCTTGTTTCACACCGGGCACACACATTCCATGTGCAAAGTGGGCACAGAGAGGATGGCAGTCCACAAAGATCAGGAGATGAGGAAAACCCTCCTAACTGCAGAGATGGTGCAGCACGTAAGGTTCAGAGAGGCTTCAAAACTTGACCGCACCAGCATCTCCCCAGCTATGCCCTGGTTTGGGGATGATGAGACAACCCCTTCGGGTCCCTCCTGTCCACGCTCCTCTCCTCACTGAGTGAACCAAAGCTCCGGAGGGATTTTTCTTTAAATCCCTGTGGGTTTGACCCAATATTTTTGCCTAAGACACTACTTTTAGCACCAGCTCTTGGCACGCTACTGCACGTCTATCAGAGCGGGGCCGTGAGGGGTGGTTGCACCGGGGATGATGAGACAACCCCTTCGGGTCCCTCCTGTCCACGCTCCTCTCCTCACTGAGTGAACCAAAGCTCCGGAGGGATTTTTCTTTAAATCCCTGTGGGTTTGACCCAATATTTTTGCCTAAGACACTACTTTTAGCACCAGCTCTTGGCACGCTACTGCACGTCTATCAGAGCGGGGCCGTGAGGGGTGGTTGCACCAGGACAACTCTTTCAACCCTCCGTTCATATGGAACACTGGCGGGCCCTGAAATGCACTTATCACGGAGAATTAAGGTTTGCCTCCGACTGCTGCCCGTCACCTGCAGCCCCGCGGCGATGCCCTCGGCACGGCAGTGCCACCCGGGCGGGGACAGCGGGGAACCGGGCTGGCGGCGGGGCCATGTGGTCAGTCTGGCTGTGCCGAGCCGTG
>NW_010331757.1:0-1190 GCF_000700745.2 Antrostomus carolinensis
GGGGTGGGGGAGAGGGGGAAAGAAGAGCTCTAATCAACAAGTATTTTTTTTTTTAAACGCACGGACACACAGCCACAGACATATGGACACAGCCACGCTCTGCAGCCTCTCAGTATTGCTTCGGGCAGAGCGGGAGAGAGCAACGTTTTGAAATAAAAACGCGAGTTTTGGTGTTGGGGGGAAGGTTTGGGGCTTTTTTCCTGATTTTTTTTTTTTTTTTTTCATTTTGGAAAAAAATTGCAGTGCCCAAGCCGCATCCCCCGTGCAGTCCCCACAGATGAGGACAAAAGTGACCTCTCCTCCAAACGCACAAGGCACCAAACACGCTCACTCGGGCAGCAGCTCAGCTGGGAATCTTACACTTTTCGCCACAGTTTAAAATAAGGCGAAACCTGGAAGATCCCATCCCTACCCTCCAGCTATGACCTAAAATGAGAAGCACGGCTAGGCAAACTGCAAACTACTTAATACGTAATTTTATTTTTCAAGGGGCCTGCTAACAAAAATGTGGTGAAGTTTCCTGGCTTAGGAAGCACACCCAAGTAAAATACCAGCTGTCCAGATAAGTGAGCTGGGGAGGGGGCGGAGGGAGGGAGCACTTCGCGAAATATTTTCCCATAGTTGGTGTAGTCAGAAAAAAAAAAAAAAAAAAAAAATCTGTGTGCTAAGTAGTGAGCATGCATTTGTCTCTTTTCCCCTTTGGTGACTGATCAAGGCCCCACACTCTGTCATAGATGTTACTCTCTCTCCTTTTAGGATCATTTAGTATTTTTTTCCAAAAGGCACTGAAGGGAATCGGTGTCATTCCCCCCCGAGCAATGCCCTGGCACGGGCTTGAGTTTTGTTTGGTACGTGTTTCTTTTTCCTCATGTTCTTTCTTTCCTAAACAGAAAACTCAGCCCCCAATGTACTTATTTCTTCTGTCTCAGGGAAGAGCTGCTTGCGAGAAGCGAAGCCCTTTTATTCTTACTACCTTTCGCGATGCGAATAGCTCTTTATTTACAGTGTTGGAGGAGTGTTATTATGGCACGAAGGAGAACAGCAGAACACCACTTCTCCGACTAAAATCTAGAGCAATGAAAGCCACCTCTCCTGCCCGAACTCCTAACTGGGGCCTTTCCGAGAAAGACAAAAAACCCGCGGGGAAAAAAAGAGGGGCAAAAGAAAAAAAAAAAAAAGAAAAAGAAAAG
>NW_010331758.1:0-3425 GCF_000700745.2 Antrostomus carolinensis
ATGAGGCCCTAACATCGGCCTCCTCCGACTACGCTAATCCCAGAGGAACAGGAAGAAGGGGATCGATCAGCTCTTTACCGTAACTGTTGCCAAACTGCGCTTCCTACAGCACTTGGGGCCAGAAACCAGAGGGTGGGACACCCCTGCCCTGACTGCTACTTGGGCCGAGATACAGAGAAATTCCCAGAGGTTCACCTGGGACCCCGTGATTAGAAAGGCCGTTGGCAGCTTATCCTGGCGCCCTGGAAGGCAGCGGTTGAGACCAGTCTGCTGGAAGGGGACGTGGGTGGTGACCGGGCACCGTGACTAAGCACAGAACAAGGTGCACCCATAGTGAGCGGGGCCAGGCCACCAGCCAGGACCTCACAGGCAGAGCGTGCACAGCGCAGTTAGAAACTGGCACTGACCTGCTGTACTCGCCCTGCTCAGTAAATCAGTTTGCAATTAGAGCGGTGTGATTCTGTTCTTGCAGCCACCCTGCCCCTGCCTTCACCTGTGCTGTCAGCACAATGAAACAGAAGGGAATAGAGTCACAGGGGGATGCACATAGGAGTTATTTACACAGCTGCAAAATACAACTACAGGACCAGGAGATAACTGTAAAAAAGAAAACCAGCTGTCAGAGACAACTTAAGACTGTATTATTCTGTCTGGCAAAATCTGAAAATTGATTTAATTCAGCCAGGAGACATTTAGGCACACTTCACTTCTACACATTTATTTCAGCACAAGAAGAAGGAATGAGAGCATGCACACAATTAATACCCCCACCCAACTGGCTACAGGAGCTGTTTTGTCCCTATCAAAGACCGTTGTTGCTTGTTGCACTTGCTGCTGGAGGAGTCTTGTGTTGGCGTTGCTGCTTGAAAAAGCGGTGGTAATCATGAAAGCCTCCTTCCTATATAAACACGTACAAAGTTCAAGGACAAACAGGGTACTCAGCGCAACTAAAGCATTGCTCCCATTCAAAGCTGCAAGAACATTATCAGTATGGGGCAAATGAGTCCCACTGCTATGCTTCCTAACAAGGTCTGCAATTCAAGTGGTGAGGCAAGCAAGAAGCAGCAGCAAGAAAGTACCTGGGATGAGAGGAAAGGTAATGTCAAGAGGCATGCCAGCTTCGAAATCTCCAACTACATCTGCCCTAACCCACGTGGTGGTGCCCAGGCCCCTTAGAGCTTTTCAGTGTGGTGGATACTCATGAAACAGTCTTTTTGCTAGTTAGCCCCTTAAGACAATGGACAATATTCCTCTGGATAGAGCTTCCCCTCCTTCACCAGCTCCACTCTATCCCTGCTTATGGGCTGCCATCGCCTATTGTTCCTCCTACTACCACCCGCATGGACACCTGAGCCCTTGAACTGCATTCCCACATGCTTATGTTTCCAGTAGCTCCATCTAAAGACCCTTAACCCAGCACTACACAGGGCTTTCATGCTTCACCTGGAATGTGAAGACAGCTACATCCAGGCCAGCATCCCCTACTGACCTCTATCACATCTGCTCCTCCACACTGCTACTAAGAAGAACAGTTCGTACATTCAAAATTTTTCATAGAATGAATCACAGAATCATAGGATGTTGTGAGTTGGAAGGGACCCACAAGGATCATCGAGTCCAACTCCTGTCCTAGCACAAGACAGTTGCAAGATTCAGACCATATGTCTGAGGGCCTTGGCCAAATGCTTCTTGAATATTGTCAGGCTTGGTGCCATGACCACCTCCCTGGGGAGCCTGTTCCAGTGATCCACCACCCTCTGGGTAAAGAACCTTTTCCTAATGTCCAACCTAAACCTCCTCTGGCACATCTTCCTGACATTTCATATACACCTCCTGGCTCATGGCACGCAGCTTTATCCCACTTTAGATGATCCCATAGCTATCAACATGCCAGTCAGGCACTCCACTGATCAGTCTGACTGTAGGTAACAAGGACAAGATTGAGATCTTATCTCAGGCTGATCCCAAGCCTCAAAACAAGTATGGCTCAGTTTTCAGCGGAGGTTGCATGTGCAGAGGAAGGTATCCCATACTAGCCAACCAAGTGTTCAGGAGCTGCCGCAACAGCTCTTCACTTTGTCAAGCAGAGGTTCAGTTTCTGCTGACTTGAAGACAGTAGGTCAATGTTTTCCTAATGTAATCCTGACAGAAGAACCAATGTATTTTTTTCTTCCTAATCTCACGTAACACTGTGTAGAATGAGTGTGTGTAGATTAGGTGGTCAGACACTGGAACAGGTTGCCCAGAGAAGCTGTGGATGCCCCCTCCCTGGAAGTGTTCAAGGCCAGGCTGGATGAGGCTTTGAGCAACCTGGTCTACTGGAAGGTGTCCCTGCTCATGGCAGGGGGGTTGGAACTAGATGATCTTTAAGGTCCCTTCCAACCCAAACCATTCTATGATTCTATGATTCTGTAAAATACAGCACCAGGGACTACAAAAGGTAACCAAAGAGTCACAAGATTTTATTATAATCTAAGGCACAGAAGAAGTACGTTCTTCAGGTTCCTACTTCCTAAGTTTAATTTCTGTCAATTCCTCAAAGCAGATATAACAAGTTATTCCTAGTACTATTAAAAGCATAAAGATGAGATTTCTTTTCAGATAGGCCCTTGTTCAAAGTGAAGTGTTAAAAAATATCAGGCTATAGAGAGGAGACATTACTTACTAATAAAAAACAAGAGTTCACCCCTTGGGAGCACGCCTGGAGGGAGAGGTAAGGATCCATTGTTAGCATTGCAGTGGCTTCATAGGCTAAGCAAGAAGTCTAAATACCAAGTAGCAGAAGCTCTTTATGTTTCTATAAAGAAGCTGTAAACATACTAAAGAAACAGAAAAAGCATACAAACTAGGTTTATGGTCATAAATCTGACCATAAATTTCTTCTTAAGATGTGTGTGGTGGTTTAACCCGCAGTAGTAGGACCATGTGGTCCTGCAGTCACTCCCCCCACCCAGTGAGGTGAGATGGGAGTCACAACAAAGGGGACACGGGATTAGGATGAGGACAGGAAGGGCTCACTCACCAGTTATGGTCACGGGCAAAACAGACTCAACTTGGGGAAGAAAAATCAATTTAATTCGTTGCAAATCATTCGAGTAGCACAGTGAGACATGACAACCACATCTCACAACACCTTCCCCCACCTCCCACTTCTTCCCGGGCTCAAATTGCTTTGTTCCTGATTTCTCTACCTCTCCCCCCACCCAGCAGCACAGGGGGCAGGGAATGGGGGTTCAGTCAGTTCACCCCTGCTGCTCTTCCTGGCATGAAAGTCCAGGAACAAGGTGTTCCAAAGCGAGCTTCCCATGGAGTCACGGACCTCTTTGGGCTCAGCTTCTAGCTCTGGCATGGGGACGTCCATGGGCTGCAGATGGATGTCCTGTCCAGTGCGCCTCCCCACCCCCCGGCTCTGGGAGTCCACCCCC
>NW_010331759.1:0-341 GCF_000700745.2 Antrostomus carolinensis
ATAATAAACATTATTATATTATAAAAATATAATTATCTTCTGACAAACTTAATTTATTTATAATTAATGATTGATTCCACAAAGTTTTGCAAATTAAATTACACACGTATAGACACACAGAGAAAGATATGTGTGTGTGTAAATATATTAAAAAGGGGTGTGTGTGTGTGTGTATAAAACGTATATATAAAGGTATGCCTGCTAAAAATTCCCCTTGAGTTCAGTGAAATATTCACCTCAAATGCCTCAGCATTTCTCAACAGGCGAGGGTTGAACCTCAAGGCATAGAGGGTTTCAGCCCAGGTCTTGTCGTTGGTCTTTGGCAACGGTCCCCCAAGTTT
>NW_010331759.1:355-709 GCF_000700745.2 Antrostomus carolinensis
AAGCTCAGAGAGGTCTCCCCCTCAGAGGGAGATGCTGGTGGCAGCCTGCTGCTGTCCAGGAGAGCTCAAAGGGTCTTCCTCAGCACTGGTATTTGTAGGGCTGGGAGATGACTGACCTTGGTCATACCTTTTTTTCACCTGTCACCTTGTGTTAGGTGCTTTTGGTATCTCAGCAACTGTACAATTCCAGTTTTTTCCAGATTATACATTTCTGGTATCTACCAGACTGGGCTATGATCCAGGCAGCAGAAGTTTTGGGTACAGTCAAGGAGAGCCTGATCGTCCCAACTCACTGCACTTGCAACTGAAACAAGAGCACAAAGTTGGCTTGTCCTGAGCTCATAAAGCAGCTTT
>NW_010331760.1:0-201 GCF_000700745.2 Antrostomus carolinensis
GTGGGTATCCAAGCCAGGTGGCCAGCGTGCAGATATCACTTCGAGGGAGAGAAACAGGCTGGGATCTGGTTTTACCAGTTGTTTTTTAAAAGCTGAGCAGCCCCTCGCATCTGACCCCGTGTTTTCTTCCTTCCATCTCTGTCCACACTCCAGAAATCTCAGCATTTTCTTTTTCCCCCCCCCCCAGCTACAGAAATACTG
>NW_010331760.1:211-3501 GCF_000700745.2 Antrostomus carolinensis
GGGGAAAAAAAAACCCCAAACAACCAAACAAACCCAAACTCAACAAATCTATGAACAAACAAACAAACTTACAGTCCCAGGTTGGGTTGAGTGTTAATCTCCACGAGCTGAGGAGTGTGTTGGGGGGAGGTGAGTTGTGCTGGGGTGTTGCACGGGTGCTCCCGACCATCCTTCTGCACTGGGTGGGTCTGGCAATATTAGCTCATGATGTGCATACCACCATAATAGTTGGAGTCTGTGTAAGAGTGGTTTCTTCCCCCAAAAAATTATAATAATTTTTTAAAAAATCAAACCAAACCAATCTGGGGATCTCTGCAGACTTCAGCTTCCGAGTGGTTCCCACAAAGGAGGGTGTAAACACAAGATTTTGCAAGAACCTTTATCAAAAAGCAAAATCCTTCCACAAGATCAGGTTAAAAACAACCACTTCAGCTCCCCGGGCTCTCACTGGTGGGTATTTTTCCCACTGCTGACCCCCTGCATGTGCTGTTTGCTGCTGGCAGTCTCATGTCAGGCAGTGCTGGTGGTACCTGTCCCTGCCTGGCTTAGGGTTGTCCCAGAAGCAGCGATGCTGTGGCAGGAGGAGTATCCTCATTTGGGAGGGAAATGGGTGGAATTTGATCTTCTTAAGAAGAAGATTTGGGGGAAAAAAAAAAAGAAAAAAAGAAAAAAGAAAAAAAGGAGGTTTTGAGGAGCATCACTGGGCAGTAGAAGCCCCTGCGTTGCTGCTGCGATGCTTGTGCCTGGCCAGAGCATGGGGCAGAGGAGGGATGCTCCTGCAATCCTCTTGGGCTTGTCCTGGTGTCCTCTCTCCCCAGAGCTGGTAAGGGGCTGATTTTCCAGCTGTATTTACCAACTGGACAGAAATCCTGCCAAGATCTCCCAGGGCGCTGGTTGGACGTGGCAGGGAAGCACCTTGTATCCATGGTGCCTTGTGAGGAGACAGAAACCAGTCCATTTGCACCCCTGGGTTCCCCAAACCTGACCCCATGGCTGCCCCATATGTGATCCTGACACCTTGATGCTGGGAAGGAAACCTTGGAGAAGGTGGTGTTCCATCTTGGGTGGCTCATCAAGCCAAAGCCTGTTTGCAAAGGCACGGGGAGGATGGGACGAGCGGGATCCAACTCATCCACAGCCAATTCTTGGCCAGCAGTGCTCAGTCAGCCTCTCCTGAGCCCTGGGGGAGCCTGGAATTTGCTTTTGGCCCCAACTCCAAACCCTTGGCCAAGCCAAGGAGATGCAGGTGGATTGCTGCTCTCCCTGGAGTAGTCAGGGTCCATCCGAAACCCAACCAGCTCCCACATGGGGTGGGGATGGGTATAAATAGACACCAGGTGGTGGAACAAGTGAATTTGACCTTTTAATCTGCACTAAATAGCTGTTTGTTCGGTTCTTTTCCCATCTTTGCTTTCCAGATGAAGGGAAAGTCCCTGCTGAAAAGGTTCCTTGGCTGGACATAGCCCTGAGGATGTGAGGGTTGGTGTCCTGGGGGATTTGCAGTAGGGACTAAGAGCTCCCAGGTAACAACTACCAGGATGGAGAGAAACCTGTAATGGGTTAGAAAAGGATGAGGCAGGATTTGCTCCTTTGGAAATGATGGGTAATTCCATGATAGGCAGCTCCAACACATCCTTCTAGGTGCTTCCAACCATCCTTCTAGGTGCTTCCAACCATCCTTCTAGGTGCTTCCAACCATCCTTCTAGGTGCTTCCAACCATCCTTCTAGGTGCTTCCAACCATCCTTCTAGGTGCTTCTAACCATCCTTCTAGCTCCTTCTAACCATCCTTCTAGGTGCTTCCAACCATCCTTCCAACCATCCTTCCAGGTGCTTCCAACCATCTTTCTAGGTGCTTCCATCCATCCTTCTAGGTGCTTCCATCCATCCTTCTAGGTCCTTCTAACCATCCTTCTAGGTCCTTCTAACCATCCTTCTAGCTCCTTCTAACCATCCTTCTAGGTGCTTCCAACCATCCTTCCAACCATCCTTCTAGGTGCTTCCATCCATCCTTCTAGGTGCTTCCATCCATCCTTCTAGGTGCTTCCAACCATCCTTCTAGGTCCTTCTAACCATCCTTCTAGGTCCTTCTAACCATCCTTCTAGCTCCTTCTAACCATCCTTCTAGGTGCTTCCAACCATCCTTCCAACCATCCTTCTAGGTGCTTCCAACCATCCTTCTAAGTGCTTCTAACCATCCTTCTAGGTCCTTCTAACCATCCTTCTAGCTCCTTCTAACCATCCTTCTAGGTGCTTCCAACCATCCTTCTAACCATCCTTCTAGCTCCTTCTAACCATCCTTCTAAGTGCTTCTAACCATCCTTCTAAGTGCTTCTGACCATCCTTCTAGCTCCTTCTAACCATCCTTTCTTCACAGATGTCATTTAAGAAGGCTTCATGAGATTTTTAGGCAGGTTCCCCATAGACTTTCTCCATGGGGTAAACAATTCCCCCAGTCTCCTGGAGACTGCAGGGGTCTGGCCTGGCTTTCTCACCTCAGCAGTGACTTCTCCTTGACATTTGTTGCATGTTTTGGGCTGGGATGTGAGTCATGTCGCGGAGATCTGGCCAGTCTAAATAAACCAGTCTATTCAACGCTCCCATCACCCTCGCCGGGGCCTGCCCTCGGATAATGAGCCGGGAATGACTTTGGATACGTCTTGCTGAAGCGAGACATCTGTTTAGATGGAGCTGCCAGCGACGGGATAAAATGTGGCAGAATAATTTAAAAGAGCCACAAGTGCCCTGGGCGAGCAGCTCTGCTCCATGAGCTGCTCTTGGAGCAGCAGATATGTTGTTGCTGTTAGAGAAAGGGGGGGTCTCTCCCCAAATATCTCCCCTTTTTGCTAAGAAAATGGCATTTTGTGTGTCTCACTGTCCCGGTGGCATCACAACAGGTGAGTGTACAGAGCCAACTCCATTTGGGAAATGTGGATTTTGGGGTGAAACTCAGCCATGGGAGAAGGTTTCCACCGAATCCTTCTAGTTTAATTAGTGAGACCGTAGGCTGTAATTTGTCTGGCGAGGAGAGAAGCCACTTTCTCTTTCCCAAGACTGTCTTGTGTAATAGCTGCATTTTTTTCTTCTGACTCCCGGGGCCGTGAACGAGTGCCAAGCAGAGGAGGAATTTTGATGCTCTGATAAGATGTTTACATCAGCCTTAAACATCACTGGCGTGTTTGACATATTAAGTAATCTCTGGTTGTCCCAATCGCCTGAGCGGGGAATGCTGCTGGATGAAGGGCTTGGCCATCAAATACAGCTGGGTAATGAATGGCTTGAGACCAGCTC
>NW_010331761.1:0-6097 GCF_000700745.2 Antrostomus carolinensis
CCAAACCATTCTGTGATTCTATGATTCTACATGGGGATGATTAATTAAAAAAAAACCACACAGGTATTAGGACAAGCCCTTAAAATGTATTTTCTCAGTTATTACTATTATAATGTCAAACCTTTTTTACTTCATAGCAACTAAACTTCGCAGTTTCTATTCTATGTTTTCCCCCAATCACTGTTGGAAGCAATCTGTTCTCAGCTTAAGAATAAGGAATAATTATAAGTATATACATAATACTTATAAAGGAACGCTTATATTAGTAACAGGAATTTTTCTTTCCTTAAATTATGGTTTTAATTTGGAAGCTATTGATTTTAACTTCTAGTTGTGGGCAGGTGAAAATGCTTCATGTAACAATTCATGCTGCTGATTGTTTACAGGTAGTCCCTACAAATCTTGAGCTTGCTGCTTAGAGGGTATATAAAGGTACAGTCTGTTAATCCCAAGTTCTTTCATGACTGTTAATCCTGTTAGAAGGTACAAGCGTTACTGGGAAGAAGGTGAAACACACAGAGGAAACATCTCAAAGGGTTCCAGTGATATCTTATTTTTCTTTGATTCCATGCCTGTGTATATTCTACTCACAGTAGTCAAAAATGGAGACAGAATTTTTAGTCAAACTAAAATTCACTTTACTATAATATTGTTAAATTAGACATCCAACCAGGGTGACTGAACAGTAGAATCAGTTTGATAAAACCAGTTAGTATCTAATGAAATGTCTTCAGCAAAGCTGGGCCCTAGCAGATCATAGGGTACCCCTTAGATTTCACATTTAGCTTTCTGATATATTAACTGATTTCAGCCTGATACCCATTTTGAGATTGTCTGGCTTTTAAGTACTCGGGCTTTAATATTTTTTAGAAGTGATATAAAGAAACAGGCAGCAGAAGAAGTTACAGCAGAAAACACCATGTTCTAGTCGTTTTTAGTAAAACACACCCTGCAGAACTGCTTGGCAGGAAGCCTTCAGGTGATTTTGGTTCACCTGAGGAAACGAGCAGATGTTAACACAAATGGAACCTGAGGAATCTGGAATGCTGTTAGGGAGCAATGTTACTTTTCTGTGGAAATTCATAAACAGCAGTTTATCGTTAGTGAACATACAGGAAATATACAGAATATATTGAATGCTGTCTCTTTAATTTATGAGGGACAGGAACTCCAGACCAAGCAGTTGTAAAGATGTGAATACTCCAGACACATCACTTCTTGTGCAGCATCACTGCTGTAGCCAAACATTTTGTCAGAGATCTCAGGTCTGTGGATCACCTGAAGGGCCAAGTAGTCTACTGGTAATATAAATATCTCATTACAAAACAAGGGAGCAGCCTCCCAGTACCTGAAGGGGCTACAAGAAAGCTGGGGAGGGACTTTTCATAAGGGCAATTAATGACAAAACAAGGGGAAATGGGTTTAAGCTGAAAGAGGGGAGGTTTAGATGAGATATTAGGAAGAAGTTCTTCACTGTGAGGGTGGTCAGACACTGGAACAGGTTGCCCAAGGAAGTTGTGGATGCCCCCTCCCTGGAAGTGTTGAAGGCCAGGCTGGATGAGGCTTTGAGCAACCTGGTCTAGTGGAAGGTGTCCCTGCTGATGGCAGGGGGGTTGGAACTGGATGATCTTTAAGGTCCCTTCCAACCCAAACCATTCTATGATTCTATGATTCATGGATACACACAGACCTCATCTTACAAACCAAGAGTTGTAAACAAATGTCAGGTGTCTGAGATGGAAGTATAGAGGAGACAGTTATATTTGAAAACTCCATTGATGAATATAGGAGGACAGTTCTACAAATCTAACATGAAATTAATTTTTTCTGATGCTTTTTGAAATAAGAAAATAATAGGAATAAAGTTTTTTCTTCCAAAATTGGACCAAATGGTGAAGCATCTAGGAAAATGACCTGTTAATGATGATGATGATAAAATTCTTGTGAAAAGAACTTCTAATCAGAATCATAAAAGTAGATGATAAGGGAAGGGATATTTTACATGTAGTTGTAAAAATTACTTTCAGAATCCATGTGCCAGCAGAAATACTGTTTCAGAAACTGGCAGAGACATAGTGACTTGCTAATTTGATGTCTCACTTTTCCCAGCATCACCTTCTTCGATACTTAAATTACTTTGTTCTGATTTTGGGGAAATTTTTAGGAGTCTATTAATAGGGGTTTTTTGGTGATTTGCTGTAATAACTACCACATTCAGAACCACGGGTTAACATACCATGAAACTTCAAAGTGCCTGTGCCAAGTGCGATGTGACCTCATTTATGGGCATAATAAATATCCATGAGGACAAGGAGACTGAGACCATTCAGTATATAACAGATCCAGCTGTAAACCAGTTCTTAACTATCAACTTTAAAACAATTTCCTTAGAAAGGACACTTGGAAGAAGAGGAAGATTGATTATCACCTTCACAAGGGGAGGAGGAAATGGAAATTTTTCTTTTAAGATAAAACAAATCTACTGGTGGTTTATGGTCTTTCAGGAATAGAATCTTGGAACTGTAGTTAAGAATTCATTTCTTCAAAACAGCTTCACTGATGGTGAATGGTTTGGGTTGGAAGGGACCTTAAAGCTCATCCAGTTCTAACCCCCCTGCCAGCAGCAGGGACACCTTCCACTAGACCAGGTTGCTCAAAGCCTCAAAGTTCTGGTGAAGGTGATTCTCTAGTAGCATTAAAGCAGCTAATTCCTGTAGGAAACAGAGATGTCACCAAGTGTTTATGACTTGGCATAGGCAGGCCTCAATCCTGCACTGTGAACACAGAAGCAGTAAGTAGCACTGGAACAAAGATAGTTTCTGTTTCACTGCCAAAGGAATTCATGTTGGTTGTCCAGGCGTGATTTGTAATGATGGGGATGGAGCTAATGCTTCTCTTTCAGTACCAGGGAGTTGGCAGCTATGAATGGAAGAGTTGGTGACAAGATATTGGACATGAGGGCAATGAAAGGGGATGCTCGTTCCTGGGCAGGTGCCAGCTCAGCATCCTGCTTGGTTTCTAAGGCTATAAAAACACCATCAATGCCTGCTTCTTTAGATCAGTGTTACCAGAAAGGCTAATACTGTTCCTTAGAGGTTTTTTCACCATCAGGATAGAAAATAAGTGCCACAAAAGGTCAGTAGGACCAGGGCAGTGATCATCGCCCTGTCCTGGGCACTGGTGAGGCCGCAGCTCGAGTGCTGGGTTCAGTGTTGGGCCCCTGAGTCCAAGAAGGACATGGAGGTGCTGGAGCGTGTCCAGAGAAGGGAACGGAGCTGGGGAAGGGTCTGGAGCACAAGTGTGCTGAGTTCCCTTGTGGCTGAGGGAACTGGGGGTGTTGAGCCTGGAGAAAAGGCGGCTGAGGGGAGACCTTCAGTCCTGCACTGAGGGGGAGATTGGACTAGAGACCCTCCAATAAGCATTTTTGTGATCTAGGAATCTTCATAAAATACAAGCTGTGGGTGAGGAACACTCTCAAACCAGAATCCTCCTCATTCCTGAAACAGGATGTACTTATTTTTTCTAGGAGGAAAAAAAAAAAAGTCTTAATATATTGTATTTTGGTGACTTTCTCATTAAGAACCTACAGTCTCTAACTACCATTTTGCAGCTTCAGAATAAACCCTAAACTAGAATGATTTCCAGAAAAACCCCACGATCCTATACTCATTTGCATCACCTAATACCAATGTGGTTATCAAAACAGACACGGCCAGCAAACTTGGCCTCATCACCATAGAATCACAGACTGGTTTGGGTTGGAAGGGACCTTAAAGCTCATCCAGTCCCAACCCCCCTGCCAGCAGCAGGGACACCTTCCACTAGACCAGGTTGCTCAAAGCCTCATCCAGCCTGGCCTTCAACACTTCCAGGGAGGAGCATCCACAACTTCCTTGGGCAACCTGTTCCAGTGTCTGACCACCCTCACAGTGAAGATCAGCTGAGGAACAGAGGTTTGGAGGAACAGAGGCCTGATACAGCAACAGGAAGGTGCATGTGATGGATTCACCTGGTCAGACTCTTCTGCTTTTGCCTTAGACAGATCAGAATTAAACAATTAAATATAAAAAAATAAAATTACCAGCTCATAAGGATCATTTGCGTCGTCTGTTGAAGCTTCCTGTTTGTTTCTTGTTGTTTTTTTTACTGTGTTCTTCTCAAATACATTTAAATAAAGGTCTTTTCTGTAATGTCTCTTTTCAGGTACAATACTTGTGGCTTTTATATGGGATGAAATCCTTCCTCGGATATCCTGAGACATCAAATTCTGAAATCCAGCAGTAATGCATTGAAAAAAAAAATACTTTCAACATCTGCAGCCATGAAGCTTTCAGAAAACTGTTGACTTCCACACCACCTTTCGGTTGTATTTTCAGATTTCACTTGAATATTTGACTTCTTACAACTTTGTATCCAAGTACTTATTTTGTAATAGCTTTCAGGATTTTGAGGATACCCACCCAGGTTTTCCCTGAAGCCAGATGAATGTGAAGAACTTGTTAAAACATTGAAACTTTGTCACTTTAACCCTAAGTGCCATTTGCTGACCTTTATTACAACAGCATGAAATACTCAGTTTAGAGAAACACTCAAGTCCTTTCAAGGTTTGATTTTATTGGCTTTCTTCCCATAAAAGGCACCTACAAAAAAAAAGGAGCTGAAGATTTTAATTCTTACAGTGACCTCATCATATTCCTACTTGGCAATAAACATACCTGTGAGAGGAAGGAAGGTGACACTACTCCCTAGAAGAGTCTCCACAGCTCTATTCTAGAGGTACCCTACACCAAAATTAAAAGTCTGTAGGACCAGCATTGTTTTAATAACACCTGAGTGCAGGTAAGTAACCCCCTCACTTCCTTTCGGGAAGGTTCTGCCCCACTATAATCTGCTGAATGTTTATCTTGGTTGGAAAGAGCAGTAATTAAATATCATAAAATTCTGTAGACACACATATAAAGGTGCATTTTAGGCAAAAATAAAAACCCCTACTTCGTCTGAGATTGCTGGTGCCTCTTCACAGAGTAAAAGAGGGATGAATCACATGGAACTTGATTTCTCCTTGATTTTATGTAAATTTAATCAGTTATTTTTCTTCAAATAAATTAATTTGCAATATAGGAGAATAAATAAAAGAGCTAAAAAACCACAGGAAAGCTAAATACACAAACACACCCTTTATAGCCTCAGCTGAGACCACCACCAACAGCTGCCATCCTCTGAAGTTCCATTTCTAGCACCAGGTTTCTTCTAGATCCTCTGAATTTCTATAAATGCCAAAACAAAAATTCTTTAATTTTTTTAAAAATATTAATTTTTAATTTCTTAAAAAATTAAGAAATTAATTTTAGTTTTACTAAAATTTAGTTTTACTCTGTTCTTCTCAAATACATTTAAATAAAGGTCTTTTCTCTAATTTCTCTTTTCAGGTACAATACTTGTGGCTTTTATATGGGATGAAATCCTTCCTGGGATATCAGATTTAGTTTTACTAACTTTAGTTTTACCCTGTTTTACTGTGTGAAGAGGCAGCAGTAATCTCAGACAAAGTAGGGTTTTTTTTATTTTTGCCTAAAATGTGTGTTTATTTGAGTCTACAGAATTTTATGATATTTAATTTTGATGATATTTAATTTAATTTTTCAAATTTAAGACTAAATTCAGTATAGTTACTAGATGTGAAAGCAGAGATGGTTACCATGTTCTGTAAAGATCTCAGTAGCAGACCCCTCACCACCCAAGTCACCTTGTAGACCACATTCTAAGAGGAAAGGAGGGAATCAGACAGGGTTTTGGTTTTTTTCCACAGTAAAATTATGAACCAAGTTTTCAAACTTGTTGTTGTCAGCTATTTTTTTTTTGCAAGAGTTTGGGAAGTAAATATTTTCATGTAATTTCTTGTTGCAAGAAAATTTTTTTTCCCCATTTTTAATTTTCCAAGGTACATATCAGATTATACTAAAAATGAACTCGACTGTTTGGACCTGCTTTTCATACAAGAATGTCTCAATCCACAAGCCTGTATTCAGTCATTAAAATAAAACTTTAAAAACAGCTCGTTACTACACTGAGGAGAACTGCTGGGTTATGGTTCAGC
>NW_010331761.1:6130-6979 GCF_000700745.2 Antrostomus carolinensis
GGAAACTTCTCCTTCAGAGAGTCCAGCACAAGAGCCCCCAAGATGATGAAGGGAGTGGAGCATCTCCCTGCTGAGGAAAGGCTGAGGGAGCTGGGGCTCTTTAGCTTGGAGAAGAGGAGACTGAGAGGAGACCTCATTAATGTTTATAACTATGTTAAGGGTGAATGTCAGGAGGATGGAGCCAGGCTCTTCTCAGTGATGCCCAATGGTAGGACAAGGGGCAATGGGTGTGAGCTGGAACACAGGAGGTTCCGCTTAAACTTGAGAAGAAACTTCTTTACAGTGAGGGTGACAGAGCCCTGGGACAGGCTGCCCAGGGAGGGGGTGGAGTCTCCTTCTCTGGAGACATTCAAAACCCGCCTGGACGCCTTTCTATGTGATCTCATTTAGGTTCCTGCTCTGGCAGGGGGGTTGGACTGGATGATCTTTCGAGGTCCCTTCCAATCCCTGACATTCTGTGATTCTGTGATTCTCTTGAGTAAAAGAGAAGTTTCTTCACGGCAAGGATGACACAGCACCACCCTGAGAGCCCGGGGAGGTTCGATCATTTGGTTTTACATTAATCTGCTTATTTCTCACTCAGCCACTCAGAGCTGCCAGAACAGAAACCTCACGCGCGAGACCTCTGAAAAACATGTACTTTCATACCACGTCCTGCTCCTAAAACAGGTGCTTTGGGAGCCTTTGACCTGTCACTTTCTTGCTTTACTGCTTTTTATCTCTTTTTGCCTATTTTTATTTAAAGTGACCCATTGTGGTAGTTTAACTTGGCTGACAGTCAAACACCACACAGCTGCTCGCACCCTCACCCACCCCACGGGAATCGGGGAGAGAATTGGAGGGGTAAAG
>NW_010331762.1:0-2462 GCF_000700745.2 Antrostomus carolinensis
CAATCCCCAACATTGTGTGATTCTGTGATTTACTTGGAAATCAGCACAATGAATCTGCTTAAACAACACACACACACACAACTGAAATCTGGTTGTGTGTCCTAAACCACGGCAGATGCAACGTGACAACAGGAGAGCCCGACCAGAACCTACACCTAGAACCTCTCCTGACCCAGCATGTCTTTAGAAACGTGAATCCTAAACACCCTACAGCCATGCTACAGACGTCATAAATAAAGATGCTTTTTAATAATAAAGCAGAAGAAATTGGCAATACAGCAGAACACAGCCCATGATGCAGGGCAAGGATCAGTGCACAATCTACTCTTTAACAAAAATAACCTGAAATTCATTGTGATGCTCAGCACAAATGGCATTGACAGCTTTGGCAGCTCAGTCATTACAAGTCCATGTCTGGATGACTTTTTTTCCTCCCTGCTGAAGTAACAGATTGATGCCTTTGTTATCATCAGGCATTTGAAGTTAAATTATCTCTTCTGCTGAATAAAAGTGAAGGGAAAAAACTAAGATGGCCTGCCATCTTATTATGACCTGAAGGAGGGACTTTGGCCAAGGGCAGGGAGTGAGAGAACAAGGGGTGATGGCTTGAAAGTGGCAGAGGGGAGATGGAGCTGAGATGTGAGGAAGAAATTGTTTGGTGTGAGGGTGGTGAGACAGTGTCCCAGGTTGGCCAGAGAAGCTGTGGCTGCTCCTCCCTGGAAGTGTTGAAGGCCAGGTTGGATGAGGCTTTGAGCAACCTGGTCTAGTGGAAGGTATCCCTGCTGCTGGCAGGGGGGTTGGGACTGGGTGAGCTTGAAGGTCCCTCCCAACCCAAACCAGTCTGGGATTCCATGAGTCTGGAATCAAGAGAACTAAAGCAGATGAAGTACTCAAGATAAATCAAACTAGACCAGAAAACCTCTTACTCATTTCAATCATCAACTCTTTTCTAATCAGTATTAAACAGCCTCTTCTCCTCCTTTCTTCCTTTGTCTCTTCACCCTTCATTCACAAACACTCTCACTGGTGTGGAAGGAGATTCCACACACGCTGGTAAAATACAGAAAGAGTCAAAAGAAAGACACAGAGCAACACACACTTCTGGATCCACACCTCGTTGATCCAGTTTTCACCCTTGTCCATCATGATGGCAAACAGTGAAGGAAATACCGACACCATCACCATTAGCTGCTCTTCATGGCAAGGTGATTCAATTCCAAACAAATAATGTGTCAGTGAAAAGAAGAACTCTTACCTCAGCAGCCTCTGCATTGGGTGACAACGTACAGGTCAGCGTGTGCACACCCATGCTGTAGGGATATTGCTTCAGGAAGCTGTACATGGATCTGGCTGACTTAGCACTATCCAGCTGCAGAATTGCCTAAAAGGGGGGAAAAAAGAAACAACACAAGTTTCAAATAACTGCTATTTCATTTTTCATTTCATTTTTCATTTCATTTCTCTGTATTGCAGAATAAGTTTAATAGAATCATAGAATCAGAGAATGGTTTGGGTTGGGAGGGACCTTCAAGCTCATCCAGTCCCAACCCCCCTGCCAACAGCAGGGACACCTTCCACTAGACCAGGTATAAATGAAATTGTATAGCATGGGATATCCAGAATTCCTGTAGGGTTTCAATATCTTCAGTTGAAATTAGCTGTTAAATTGTGGTTTTGGATTAAATCTTGTTCTGGATATGGAGAAAAGTGGAGAATCTTCTTTCTGAGAGGTTGAAGAAAGAAATCTCTCCATTTACAGAATCATAGAATTGTCTGGATTGGAAAAGCCCTTTGAGCTCCTGGAGTCCAACCATGAACCCAACACTGACCAGTCCCCTATGACTAACCCATGTCCCTCAGCACTGTGTCTACACGACTCTTCAATCCCTCCAGGGATGGGGACTCCACCACTGCCCTGGCCAACCCCTTCCAATGCCTCAGAACCCTTTCAGCAAAGAAATTCTTCCTCACATCCCATCTCAACTGCCCTGGACACAACTGGAGCCCATTTCCTCTTGTCCTTAAAATTTGGGATTATCTTTATAATTAAACAAGGAACTAAATCATGAACCAGTGGAGCCTGGAGCTTCTCTACTGACACGTGTCCAACCTTCTGGCTCCTGGACACGTTCAGCTTTGATTCTGCTGGAACTCGTGCGTGTCTTCCCACGAGGGCGAGGGGAAGTGTGTGCCCACGGAAAAAAAATGCCACAATGACATCTATCAAGGGAACAGAAAAATGAACGACACACAAAACTCTTGTACTAGGAAAAAAATGTCTCACTGTACCTTCTAGTGACCAAGTACGAGAGCAGAAGAGCTTTATAAGTCACCTTTAAAACTTTCCAAGTGTTCAAGCTGTGTTCTAAAGCTGATAATACTCATTTTCCTTTGGTTGGTTATTTTTTGTTTTATATTTTATATTTTTATTTTATTATTTTATATTTTTTTATTATATTGTT
>NW_010331763.1:0-3057 GCF_000700745.2 Antrostomus carolinensis
TGCTGTGGTGAGCTCTCATCTGGTGAAGTCACGTCGTGATGGAGATGGCCTGGCCCATTCCTGAGCTGGATATCAGCAATAAAAGAGAGGAAAGGGCAAGGGAGAACATTTGCTGTGGAGCCAGCAGATACAGCTGCTAATTCAGCAGAGGCACAGCTGAGAGCTCACCCCGCTGCGCACAGCACCCTCCTCCTCGGGGAAGGACGCAGAGGAGGGATCCCCCTTCCTATCCCAGGGTTGGGGAGCCCCTCAAACTCCACTCAAATCCCTCCTGCACCACTGGGCAGCACCCACCACCCTCCCTGCCAAACACTGGCACCTGGGGTGTCCCAGCAGCCCCCGCTCCCCCCTGGCTTCTCCATGACTCATCCACTCCAGGGGAAAATCAATACTTCAGCACGCAGCAGGCGAGGGCCTGAGAGGAGCATTTCATGGGAAAGGGGACGAGAGGCGGATGCTTCTCGCATGCCTCATCCCGGCGACTCGCCCTTGGGTCTCTGCCTCTTGGCTGCCTGTGGGAAATGGCACTTGTTTCCCTTCCCGCTGCACAGTCACGCTCGTACACTCATCCACTCCAGGGGAAAATCAATACTTCAGCACGCAGCAGGCGAGGGCCTGAGAGGAGCATTTCATGGGAAAGGGGACGAGAGGCGGATGCTTCTCGCATGCCTCATCCCGGCGACTCGCCCTTGGGTCTCTGCCTCTTGGCTGCCTGTGGGAAATGGCACTTGTTTCCCTTCCCGCTGCACAGTCACGCTCGTACGCTGGAGGAGGAGAAGGGGAGAGCTCTGGAGCCACGTGAAATTTGGGTATATCCATGTCCCAGGTATGAGGTGCAGGTCTAGGTCCTCCATAGCTTCAGAGGGACCTGGTGGAGCTGGGGTGAGGAGCATCTGCAAGGATGGAGGGGATGGAGCAGCTGCCTGAGGGGTGAGACCACCTGGTTGAGGGCTCTGGGAGGGGAGGAGGGGGTGGAAGGTGGAAGGTGGGGGTGATGGAGAGCTACACGTGACAGAACTGGTGGGTGAGGTGGAGATGGAGCTGTGACTCACCGCAGCCTGCAGCACCAGCACTGGGGACACTTGCTGAGGATCAGAGGAGATCCCAGCCAGGCCTTCCTGTCCCCAGCCACAGCACTTGCTGCCAGGGTAGGATGAGGAGGTGGACAGGACCAGCTAGAAGGAGAGAAATTCATGGTTGTGAAGGTCCTAAAGAACTTGGACAGGCACGTCCCCACCAACATCCCTGGAGTGGTGGCTACAGACACTGTGGGAGTATGAAGGCACCACCCCAGAGAGTGGCCAGGCTCACAGCATCCCCCAGCAGCATCTCTTGTCGCTACCCATGGAGATGTGTGCCAGCCTGTGCCCACACCACCCACTCAAGAGAGGACACCAGGAACCCTCTGCCCCTTCCCACCAGCCGTCCCTGGCTCTGCCAAACCCCTCAAGGCTGGGATTGCTCCTGAAGCCTTCCCCTAAAACCCTGGGTCAGCTGTGATGCTGGAATTGTTCATGCAAGGGAGGGGTCCTCCCACACTGGGACACGCTGGCTGCCAGCTCCAGCCCCTCCATGTCCCTTCTATGGCTGGTGGGGGCCACCCACAGCCTCCAGCTCCAGGTTGGGATGGGTCTCCTGGGCTGTCCCTCCCCTCACACGTTCTGCCCATGGACATTGTGCCCCAGCAAACTCTGCTCACACACCCACCTCCCTGTTTTCACCCAGAAACTGCAGCTGAATTCACATTAACATCTGCCTGCCCTGCTTGGTGTGAGCCAGGGCCAGCAGCCACTGAGCGAGCAAACTCATCTGAATTCACTGAGTCACAGAATGTCAGGGATTGGAAGGGACCTCGAAAGATCATCCAGTCCAACCCCCCTGCCAGAGCAGGAACCTAAATGAGATCACACAGGAAGGTGTCCAGGGAGGTTTTGAATGTCTCCAGAGAAGGAGACTCCACAATCTCCCTGGGCTTCCCTTCCCCAGCCCTTTCAGAGAGACCTCTCGAGAAGCAGTTTCTTTTTAACACGAGAAAAAGAGCAAGTTCCTCCTCCTTCCTGCACTGACAGAGAGGTGCCTCCTTGGAATCACAGAAGAATCACAGATTGGAGAAGCCCTTTCAGATCATCGAGTACAACCATGAACCCAGCACTGACAAGTCCCCTATGACTAACCCATGTCCCTCAGCACTGTGTCTACACGACTCTTCAATCCCTCCAGGGATGGGGACTCCACCACTGCCCTGGGCAACCCCTTCCAATGCCTCAGAACCCTTTCAGCAAAGAAATTCTTCCTCACATCCCATCTCAACTGCCCTGGCCACAACTGGAGCCCATTTCCTCTTGTCCTGTCCCTTGGGCCTTGGTTGAACAGACCCACCCCCACCTCTCCCCACCCTCCTTTCAGGTGGTTGTAAAGAGTGAGAAGGTCAGGCAAGAAAAGGTCTCCAGGAGAGAGCCGGGTCTGGCACAGTAACGGGGCAGAGCCCAGGCTGGGAGTTTGGGAAGAGCCGTGTAGGCATCACCGTTGGCTCACCAGGCTGAGGGGCTGTCCCTGGCTCAGGCACGGGGTGCAGGAAGCGGGTGGAAGGACATGGGTCACAGTGCAGGGTGGTGGCTGGAGGAAGGACCAGGTGATGGTGGTGAAGCACACCTGTGTTTTCCTTCTGTGGAGGTAACACCAAGAGCAAACAGCCCCCAAACTGAAGGTCCTGACATGTGGCAGTGCTGCTTCCTTGGGGAATCTCCCAGAAGCCCTGAGGTTGTCACCTTCTCTGTCCCAGACTGCACTCGGCATCTGCCCTGGAGAGGAATGGATGGTCAACTTTGACTCAGCTTGGGGTGTGGGGGGAAGAAGAAATTAAAAGCCTTTGCTCCAGCAAGACTCAAAATAGGAGCTGCTTCCTCCCTGGGAAGAGGAAATTCCCAGCTCCCCATGGAGCAGCTTGTGCTGGCTGGTTCTGTGGGACTGGACCTCTCCAGGCTGCTCCGTGGCTGGATGCCCTGAGGTTCTGCCCCAGTTCCCCAGGCCAGGACACACTGAGCTGCCAGGCTGCCC
>NW_010331764.1:0-3639 GCF_000700745.2 Antrostomus carolinensis
GGGGGGAAAGGAGGTTTTGGGTTTTTTTTGAGACAATTCCAAAGCACTTCCGCTGATTGATCATTAACCTGGTGAGTTATTACTCTTCTAAGCAAAGGTCAGGGGGAGAAAAAGGTCTAATCTGTCAAGGCAAACCCACTGCTCACTCAGTTTCATTTGGATTTCTTATCCGGGTTGGCTTCTGTTTGGGGTTTCAGGAGGTCCCGGACCCTCCATAACTCTCCTCCTCGGAGCTCTCCCCTCCCTCGGGCTCTCTGTGGAGTGAGAAAACCCAAACTCCTTCTCTTTAGATAAAAAAAAAAAATGGGCCCTGGGAGGGGGAGGAGCCCCCCGGGAGGAGCCCATCGCTGGGTGCGGGACGAGGAGGGGCCGGGCCAGACCTGCACCTCCTCTAAGGGAAAAATTAATGTCAACCGAATAGAGAGAGAAAAAAATCAAAACAAAGAACACCGGGAGGGGGAAAAAACCTCGCTCCATCCCTCTTCTGACTGCACTGAGAGGGAATAAATGCAAAAAAAGAAAAAAAGGAAAAAAAAAAAGGAAAAACAATCCTCCCCCAGCCCTCCTTGCCGGAACTGTTATTTATTTATATCAGCTTCTTTGGGGTTGTTTGTTTCTCTTTTCCCCTCCTCCTTCTCGCATCTACTTCCAAATAAACGCGATTTTCCTTCTTTTCTCCACCTCCTCTCGGGCTGCCCACTTCTCCCCTTTCCTCCCCGAGCCCGGCGTGGGTGGAACTTGCCGAGATTCAGTTTGCGTTTGCTGAGCTCACAGAACAGAAAGGGGAGGGGGGTGTGTGTGTGTGTGTTTCTTCTTCTTCTTCTTTTTTTTTTCCTCTTTACAAATCTCTGTGTGTACTCTACAGAGGGAACTGAAAAGCCCCAGTTAACCGGGGAAGGCTGTGATGTAAGTGGAATATTGCCAAAGCTGTGTACTAAAGCGTGCGCGCATGTAATAATAATACTAATAAAAAATACAACTATAAGGCCGCCGACTAGAGAAGGTCACGAAGCATCCGCGGGTGATTTATGGACTCGAGGATGTTGTCACAAGCCGAGTAGGGGTGTGAGGGGAACATTTTTATTTGAGATTAATAACATCAACATACAGAACGGAAACAGGATTATTAAAGCGACTGAATGTTTCCCAAAACGAAAATATTTTTAAATGAGATTGCTTTTTCTTTCTCTCCTTCTTGTCTCCCTTTCCGAGGTCCTTCGTGGCAAAGTTGTGGTGATAAATCTCGGCGTGGCTTTAGAAATGTTTACGGTTCGATACCGTTAATTCTGATACCAAATCACTGCTGTGTGAGTGGTGTCCTCGGACACTAGAAAGCATCTCCGTCCTCCCCCCCTCTCCGTGGCAATCTTCCGACCCCATTGGAGAAACACCAAAAAACCCACATTCTGAATCCTTGAGGCTTTTCTGCCTTTCAGGAAAACAGCCTCTTATTTTCCCTACTGTTATCTTGTAGTTGAACCCAGAGCTAATTAACTGCATGTATTTAATCTCTTTAACGCATTTAACTCTGAAAACACCAACAGAATTGAAACTGAAAACACCATCAAAATTGAAACAAAACCTTTCCTGCTATATATATTTTTTAAATTCCATGCAGAGTTCTCCACCAGCAGTGGCCAAACCGCCCATGGTTCACGCCAAACCGTTTCCATCACCAACGCGAAGCCCAGAGCGGATGAAGCGTTTCCCTCGCCGAGGGGTTTCCACGGGGGAAGGTGGAGGGAAAAGCTGAGGAGAGAGGGGATGGCACCAGATTTACAGAAATCAACCTGGTGTCCAGCACCTCTGAGGAGAATTTGGGTTAATTGCTGGATGGAGAGCGGTGCCATCCCTGGAAATGCTGTGGTTACTTGGGTGGGAGATCATCTCAGAGGAAATGTTGGGGCTTTTGTTCATGAGAGCCTCTCTTCTCCCCATTTCCACCCAAAGCTTTCTCCTTTAGGATGAATTCCCTTCTCCACGCTTTTCTGACCCAAGTTTCATACTTTTTTTTTTTTTTCCCCTTCTTCAGTTCTTCTCCCTTCTCCAAGTCCACTGCTGCTTCGTATTTGCTGGACCAGACATCCGAGAATTGGTGAGTTTTGCAGAATATCCTAATTCCTACCTGGTCCTTGTCTCTGTGTGTCTCCGTATCTCCCTCTGCTTCAGGCTTGGAAGCCATTTCTTCTCTACAATCACCCAACGTGACTTTTTTTCACCCCCCACCCCCCCTCCACCAACCCCAGAATAAGCACGGCTGCCCTGGATTTCAGCTGAGTATTTTCATTTTGCTACCGGCTTGTCTTTAAACTTAGTGATTTATGGCCGTAAGTTGGAGGGAGTGTTTTAAATGGAAGATATTTCCTGTACTCCCTTTGAAGGGAAACGCAGTCAGATTGCAACATTTGCTGCTGATTTCGTGACGAGTTGCGAGGGAGTTACGTTTTAAAGAAAAAATAAACTGCAATCAAAGCAAAGATGGCAATACACAGGGAGCCTAAAAAAAAAACCCCAAACCCCCCCAAATCCCAAACAACTACTTACAGGAGCTCAACACAGAAACGTGCAGCGACCTTCTTAATAGTGTGTTTGTTTCTTTTTTATTATTATTATTATTTTTTCTCCTGTTGCCAGTTAAAGTTAGAACAAAATTTTGCACTTCAGAGGAGTTACTTGCAGAATCCGAGGTACTTCTGATTGCTTGGGTACTCCGAATAAATCACTGGAGATCCATAGTTAGAAACCTATAGAGTATTTCACCTACAGAGAAGTCTTTAAAATAGTCCACGACTGTTTTTTCCTCTTTCCTTCCCTGGAATTTCAACGCCGGGGCTCCAAAAGAGGAACTATCTTGTAGATTTATGTTGGATGGGAAGGTGGAGGGGGAAAAAAAAAGGCAAATAGTGGTGTCCCTTGGTCGAAACCCCCACGTTTGGGATTTGAAGGCTGCAGGCAGAACAATAGCTGGAAACACCGTAGTCCTTGGGATAAGAGTTTATCCATCACCTAGAAAACCTTGGCTGTCCAAGCCAGAATAAGTCCTCTCAGAAGTCAAATGTTTACTTGGACACTCTGCTTTTTCCCTCCAGAGTTCTCAGTCTAAAGGTGCACACCAAAAAAATACTAATAAAATAAAAAATTATAAAAAATGAGATGCAACCCACCCCCGACGGGTCATACCTTCCCAGAGAGGTCCAAAGAGCCTTTGTGGTCCCTCTTTTTTTTCTTGCTTTACTAAAAGTAAATTCCCTCCCGTCAGCACTTGAGCTCCAGAATTAAAAGAAGGAAGATAATTGCGATGGGAAACAAAAGTAGCACTTTACAGGGGGAAAAAAAAAAAGTGCAGACACCTAAATTCCTCGCCCTGCCTTCCTCCCACTCGCCAGCCCCTCCTCATCACGGACTTTCCCCAAAACGCATCTTGGCGAGTTTTTGCTTTCGGCAGCCGTGTGGGAGCGGGGAAAAGGCGTAAATCTCCCGTGGCGACAGCAGCAGCGCCTGGCATGGCAATAACGGCGGTAATTAATAAGAGCAATAAAAATAATCATCTTTATTGTTCAACACCTCGCGGCCTTGGCCTCTCCCAGGGGTAATTTGCACCCTGAACCCCACCATCACCCCCCCCCCCCCAAACCCCGC
>NW_010331765.1:0-738 GCF_000700745.2 Antrostomus carolinensis
GTGTCAAAGGCTTCACTGAAGTCCAGGTACAGGTGTGGGCCTGGGGAGTGCCAGGCTTTAGGGCTGAGGTAAGGAGCGGGCAGCCTGCAGCTGTGAGGAGAAATGAGAAGCTACAGTGCCATGGCAGGAAGCTGAAATATGTCTGTGCTGTTTCTTACAGTGGAAGAGGCCAGGGCCGTATGCTAAAGGCTTTCTTGAGGTCTTTTGACTCCTTTTAAAATGGTGACATTGGAAGGGGCTGCCCAGGGCAGAGGTGGAGTCCTCATCCCTAGAGGGATTGAAGAGTTGTGAAGACACAGTGCTGAGGGACATGGGTTAGTCGGGGTATTGTCAGTGTGAGTTTAATGATTGGACTCGATGATCTTAAAGGTCTTTTCCAATCTGCACAGTTCTGGGGTGTCTCACTACCCTCACAGTGAAGAATTTCTTCCTACTGTCTAATCTAAACCTACTCTCTTTCAGTTTAAAGCCATCACCCCTTGTTCTATCACTCCCCGCCCTTGTCAAAAGTCCCTCCTCAGCTTTCTTGTAGACCCCCAAGAAGATGGAAGAACATGGAAGAACACAGGCCTGGAACAGGACAGAAAACATGGGAGGACACAGCGGAACAGGCTCCTGAGTGACATACATGACCGCCCAAGGCATGATGTCCCCGGTGAGCTCACGGACTCCAGGGTCTGACAGGCAGCCCTTGGCCTGGGCTTCCTGGTTCCCAGCGCAGCGACGCTGGCCTTCGCT
>NW_010331765.1:794-7693 GCF_000700745.2 Antrostomus carolinensis
CCGAGTTCAAACAGAGCCCGTTAAATGGCCTTTTCCCCCTTCCTCCGCGTTGAAAGCCCTGCTTGCAGCCGTAATTCTATTTATAAATACCCAGGAAAAACGAGCTGAGCCTTTCCCACAGTGCTGGCTTCTCAGGCGATTGTTGTTCGGGAAGCTGGAATGTATGTGGTATTATTTTTGTATCCCCCCGGGAAGGCTTTTTTAATTTTTTTTATTCTGTGTCCCCATCTGTGCTGAGGAAAATTTTATGAAGCGCAAGGTCTCCAGCAGCTGCTCAGGGGTCTCGAATGCTTCGCCAAGGTGCTGCTGGTTTGGGTGTCTCTGCCTACATGTCCCTGTTGGGGAGGGTGATGGGTGCTCTGAGAGATGTCCTGATATCACCAATATCCCCTGTCTTCTGGGAGCACCCGTTGTGTTGCCTGAGCCTCGGTGTCTCCCATGTGTGGATGAGGGAAGATGATAATCCTTGGTGTCACAAGGGCTCATTGTCACTGCCCTTCCCAGGGTTTTGGCGATGAGAAGTGCTGTGGTTTTGGGGTGGCACAGAGATGCTGTGTGAAGCTGAGCATGACGACTGGGTCACAGTGTCACCGTTCTTTGGGGTGTTGGTGCCAACAGAGTTCAGCAAGTGGGTTTTTTTGCTTTTCTTGGCCATGTGAGGCCGTTCCCCACACAGGGAGCTGCTGTGGGATATTTTGGGCAGGCTGTGCCCCAGCCCCCTGTGAGCTCCTGGCAAGCACCAGGGACCACCAAGTCCCTGCACCTCCCAGACAGGCGGATATTTGACAGAGCGACGAAACACCCTGCTCGGACTCTTATTCCGGCAGAGAGAACATTCTGCCTGTCCTCTCCTTAGGCACTTGTCACCTGGCAGCACTGCTTGTGGCTTTCCCTTTCCCTGCTCGGCAAAGCCCCGTGCTCCTTTCGTTCTCACGTGCGCAGGAGAGCGTTTCTGTTGCCCCTTGTTTGCTGCCCTGGCCTTAAGCAGTGAGGCTCTGCTGGGCACTGCCACTCTTCTCCCAGCTGAACTGTCACCCTTCTGCTGATTTTTTTTTGTTGTTGTTTATTTGTTTCTCCAATAAAAGCTGTTTGCTGTTATTATGATTTTTTATTATTTTTAGGCTTCACAGCTCAGAGAGCTCCGCGTGTGATTTTAGCCTGGTACCCAAGAGGCAGCCCAGCAGAGCGCCAGCCATTTCTGCCATGCTCCAATTCTGCCAGCACTGCGTTGCTTTGTTCCAAAATAATTTCTACCGTGTCCTCTCCTGGCCTGGAAATGGTTTTATTGCCCTGCCCAGGGTTTTGTCAATGAGAATTGCTGTGGCACCACATTTTTGGATTTTTATTTATTTTTTTTTCTTTTGCTGTTTGTCACAACACATTTTGGGACTGATTATCCCAAATTCTACATGCGGAAGAGATGACACCTGCAACTTTCCTGTTTGAGAGGCTTGCAACATTAGTTGCGCATCTCCTTAATTATTAATTATTGTGATTAATTGTGGACTACATAGCTCTTAAAGATACTTCCCATCAAGACAAACTACAGAGAGAAGTGATGCAGTTTTCCCCATCTGGGGAATGGAGGCCCAGAGCTCACTTGAGCCAGGAGCTGGTGACCACTCATGGGCTGGGGCTGGGCAGATAGGTAGCCAGGTAGCCCCAGCCGCTGAGTTGGAAGACACTAGATGGAGACAAGCGAGGACAAGACGATGGGAGGACAACTGCTCGGTCACAGCCTTCTTGCACCTGGGACTGACAGCAGAGGCTCTGCCCAGATGTTTGGGGCCACGGAGGAAAGCAGGGTTCCTTTGGGACGGGCTGTCTTTCAAACATGTGCTCTGTGCTCTTCCTTGGCTGCAGTCCTGGCCATGCTGTCTTTGACTTTGTGTGAGAAATGGCCAGAAGCGAGTTCATCCGCTCGACCGGCTCCATGGCAATGCAGTCACAGGGTCTCTCGCTGACGTCACAGTGATGTGGCCGCTCGGATAAGGAAAATGGTGCTATCGCAGAGGCGGTTGTACCAGAGAAGCAATGGGCTGTAGCACAATCCCCCAGTGAATCCCACACATCTGTCTGTCCCTTGGTTCTGCTCTCCTCATCAGAGTGAAGCATGACCAGCGTTGGGGTGCGTGATGGATACCACGTCCAGACACAGTTCCTCGGTACCTACAGCAGTGCTGTGTAGCTGTCTGTGTTCAAAAGGTTTTACCTAATGGAAAACACTTCCAAACAGAGTTTTCAAAATAAAGAGAGAGAAAAGAGTTGGTAGCTTTATATGTAATCAGTACCTTGTAGGTATTTAAAACATCTTTAGAAATGTGTCATTCAGAACTTTCTATGGCTGTACACGTATCTGGGAATGTAATTATGTTTTCAACAGCAGCCTTTTCATCCCCCGTGCTGTGATTGCTCTTTTATTTTATTTTATTTTTTTAATGTGAGAATCTTGTTCTACTAGGGGAAAAATAAAAATGAACACTGCCAGGGAATTTTGTTTTCATACCTCAATCCTCCCAACCCAGCTGCCAGTTTGGTCTTCCTGTGCGGACACGTCTATATCATGTTACAGCTGTAACAGCACCAGGAGAGTTCCTGGGATTTTGGCTCCCTGTGTTTCTAGGTGAGCTGTGGATAAATTCCCTAAAGCCAGTCCATCTGTGCAGCCGTGAGGCTGGAATCATGTCTTGAGGTTTTCATGCCAGTGTCCACCTTAGAGGTGGATTTTAATTGTTGGACCGTTCAGAGTCACTAACCTGCGTCTCCTGTCTGCTTCACATCTGTAACAGAAAGAAGAGGTTCCTCCCAAGCCATGCTGATATTTTCCTGCTCTTCCTTTATATCTCCAACGGGATGAGGTGATTCCTTGGCAGACCTGCCTGGAGCTGGGGATCAGATTTAAGGCACGTTGCTGACATCAATGGCTTTCTTTTTTAATGAGCTTTGTCGGAATTTGTTATGTAGCCATTAAGCGGTGCCAGCACAGAGTTCATGCATGAGCTGAGTTGAAGATCTGCTGGGTGTGAATTAGTGATGAGAGAAAAGCAGGTCAAGGAACGTCTTGTTTCAGAGCGCTCTGAGTGCCAAGCTTAGCTTGGATGATAACTGGCATGTCCAAGGCCTTGAACCAGGGTATGGGTAGAAGAAAGAATGCAGAAATCACGGCAAGGGGTGACTTGCCTCTGCTGTGCTCTGACGAGGTATCATCAATTTGAGGTGTGTTGCGGTGGGATGAGGAGCTGGATGGTGTCAGGGGGATGAGAGCTGGTGATATGACATGGCAGCCCACCATGAGATGGGTCTGTTGAGGACAGGAGGATGCTGTGGACCAGCGTGAACACCTTTGCATACTAGAGAGGGCTTTGCTGGGATGATGGGATGGGCACGGGGTAAGATGTTGCTGCAGAAGACATGCCAGAGCATGTCCCTAACAAACCTGCTGTCCCTCCAAGCACAGTGTCAGGACAGGTTACCCTTGAGAGGCAGGCAGGGGTTTTACCAGCAAACACTGGAAAAAAGGCAATCCCTCCACCTGTGATCTCCTAACAGAACCTGGGAACGGGGTGTGATGGAAAAAGTAAGCCATGAAGTACAAAGCCTACAGCAAAGACAGGAACATGTAGGTGCAAGGTTCAGGCATGCGACTCCCAGCTCCAGTCTGCGTCAGCCAAGAGCTGGCAGCCTGGTGTACCTGTGGGAGCAGCACTCTCCCAGCGGAGGTTACCTTGGGAGGTCACCTCTTTCTTGGCCAAAATAAATACTTCTGTGTTTCCCTGCCTCCGTTTCCCCTGAAGCAAGCTCGCCTGTAGCTTCTTCTCTGCATCGTCCCTGCTCCTCTGTGCCTGGAGCTCTTTTCCTTGGCTGCTCATGGAGTAGGTCACACTCGAGGGCACATCCAAAACCTCCCAGTGCAGGGTCTGGTGGGTGACACCAAGAGACAAAAAGGGGGAAAATCTGAGGACAAATAGGTAAAAAAGAGCACAGAGGAGAGTATGCAGGCAGTGAGGTATCTTGCTGCTGGAATGTTGCACATCTGAATCTACCTAGGTCTTTGTATTGATTTTTGTAAAAGCTCTTTCAATTATTTTGACAATGAGCTCATCTTTGCTGGCACATCTCTGCTCCCTTGTTCATTTAATACAGGGATGGCAGGCTTCGTTTCACCTCTCTTTAGTCATCTGCATGTGAGCTGGGAACAGGCAGCTCCTCTTATTGTCCCTGGAGAAAAACAGATACCTTCAGGATGTCTTGTCTTTGGCTCCTTCTAGATGCTGTGGGAAGATGGGATGAATGGAGCTGAAGGTGTTTCTAACAGAGCTGCCTGAACTTAGCCAAAATCAGGCCTATGTGCTGCCTTTGGGACCTGCTTGGAAGCTGGTTTTACTTTTCTGTGTGGTTTTAGTGGTTCAGGATATGTTCCTGTGAATGGAAACAGGGTTGTGAAAAAGGATGTCTGAGCGGTGCGTTGGTGTGAAAAGGCATTATGATCATGGGAGCTACTGCTAGTCTGGCTAAAAATCTGAAAGGTGTCTTGGAGTTGCATTTTTAAGACCATGAGCTGACTGCACATTGCAAGGTCAATCTGAAAATTAAAGCTTTGCATCTGCTCATAGCATTTCTTGGTATCTGAGCGAGGCTTCTTAGAAATTTCACGTGACAAGAGGTCAGAATTATGACTTGAGGGAGATTGTTTTGTATCATTTATCTTAACCTATGTCTATATCATAAACTAAGAAATCTCAGAAGGGACGTCTGGAGTCCCTGCAGATCTGAAACTCTTAAAGTGCCATCTCAAAGCAGAGGGTTCGTGGTGGTGAGGTGACACCATCAGCACGGCAAACCTTGCTCTTCCATCATCTTAGCAGCACAGATTTAAGCAGACTTAGCCTCGGACATGGGGGTTTTGGTCCCCTTCTCCACCGTGGCCCACGTATTGGTGTTTGGGGACGGGTCTCGGGAATGCCTTGGCATGCCTGTTCCACAGGGTGGTTCAGGGCCGAGGATTTGCTCACGGCTGCAGAGCGCCTGTTTGCCGACACCTCTTGAGCTGGCGGTGAAGCCGTTGGAAACAAAGAGCCAAGAAGCTCAAGGACCTGTCTAGGCAAAACACCTCCTCTATTTGCTTTAATAATTTTGTTTTTCTCAATTCTACACCCCCATGATAATGTGTCCGGGCCTGTTTTAATGCACTGGATCACTCAGAGGCTTCAGCTGAGGTCTGGTATCCAGAGATTTCTAGAACCTGATGCTGCCTCTGTCTCATCCTTTGGAAAAGGTCAAGTTGTTTCTCTCTTTCCGTGCCGCACATGCAAACGTGGACTCCCTGCAGTACCCCCAAACCTGCATGCTTGGATTGGTCTCATTCATGGCTCTTTGTGCACGTGAGGCTTCTGCTCACTGTGTTTCCATTCCTGTGCAGTTGGATTCGTAAAGCTCATGTTTTTGTGACCCCGCAGGAATTTGCAGGCTCAGTGAAATTGCCGGGGGCTCCCTGCTGAGGCTGGTTGGGTTTTAGCCCTTCGAATCGTTTGCGAATGAAGACAAAAAGCTGATGGAGGAAAATTTTTCCGCAAAGCTGCCTGCCTTGCTCATGTCTCGCCAGCTGAAGCATGGTTTCTGGCTCCTCTCTGCAGCAGCAGTGTGTTAACCACAAGCCAGGGCACTGCTAACCCTCAAGTTCCTGATTTTCTGCAGATGTACTCCTTTATATTTTTCAAATACTGTTAAAAGTCTTCTCTGGATAGTTTATTATGAATGTATATATACAAAGGTGCTTGTCTCCTAGGAGTTTGTGGTTCTTTATGGTCTAACGGATATTTTTCCAAGAGATATAAGTCAATTATTTATTCACAATATGGATAGCTTAATTGCTTCATATGACACAAACTTTAAAACCCTTCCTTTAGCGAAAGTAATAAACCTCTTTCCTTTCTGTTGGCTGTTTCAAACCCACCAAATACACCTTTTCCTAGTGATTCAAAGTTGTAATGTTCTGTTTTTTCACATGTGATTTAATTTACTATTATAAAATTACATTCTTTATTCAAAACAACCCCAGAAATCACTTCTTGGGCATGCAGAGAGGGAGAAATACCTCGGATTCTGGAGGAGTGCAAGGTTTAACTTTGCAGATGGAGGGCAGTTTGTGATAAAAATGAGGAAAATGCTGTGAGATCTTTTACAACCAAGGTCTGCACTATCTTTGTGAAAGACTCAAAAGCTCAACAGATCACCTGTAATGCTGGTAGCAAACTGGTAGAAAAGAAGTAAAATCTAGGTTTCTCATATAATTTCCTTTCAAGATAGATGATTAATGTCTCATTTTTTAACTTGCAAAAAAGACTGCAAACCCTTTTGGGGGTTGTCACCATGCGTCTATAGCATACTGGGTGGGATGTGCACCTGTGTGGGAGCCAGGAGCTCAACTAGGAACGTTTTGTCTGCCCACAAGATGGGAGAGGAGGATCTGCAGCGCATTTCTTTTGTTCACAGAGCACCCGTGAGTGTTTGTGGGTGCCTGAAGTGACGTGCTCTGCTCCCCTGCCTGCATCTGCCCTGTCTCGTGCATGTGCTCTCGCTGGCGGGTTTGCTGCAGGGGTGTGTGCTACGTATTGTTTTTCAGCATTGTTATAACAGTGATGGAAAACAGGGCGAGGGTTTGTCAGATGAGAACACGTCCAGATGCCAAACCTTTTCATACCGATTACCTTCCAGTTCTCCTTGTTCCAGGGAAGTGTTATTTGAACACAGCTTTGCATGAAGAATGGAGAGAGGAAAGAAACAAGGGGGAGACAGGAAAAGGGCCTCTATGGGCTCTGCAGTTTTGCCTGCGATTTGGGACAGAAACACCTTTGTGTTGCAGAGGGACCTAGACAGGCTGGATCAATGGGCTGAGGCCA
>NW_010331766.1:0-8149 GCF_000700745.2 Antrostomus carolinensis
CTTTTCCAACCACTGTGATTCTGTGTGATTCCCACTTAACCAAAAGTTCTTTGCTTCGACAGAGATTTCATTCATCTTCTGCTCCTGTTCAGGTTTAGATTGCTAACTAAACTCAGTTGTATTTCTTATTTTGCAGACTGGGTGGAATTCAGTCCATATGAGATTGGGATGGCAAAGTATGGCACTTTTATGTCTCCTGATTTGTTTGGAAGCAAATTTTTTATGGGCACAGTGGTGAAGAAGTATAATGAAAATCCCTTGCATTTCTTGATGGGTGAGTATGTGACAGAAAGAGACTGTAAAATAAAACTGATTTCAGTAGTTCATGGTCAAGGGCTTTTAAATGCAATTACACAGAGTGTGAGACAAGAAGTAGTGTTCACAATTTGTTGGGAGATGTCCATTTGAAAGATTTCACAGACATGGATTGGCCTTCCCCGATTTTGTTTCTGAGCTTATGACTTTGCATGTTCTAAAATCAGAGATGCGCTCAGAGAGCAAGCAGCTGCTGAAATAGTGCAGTATATATATATTTTTTGTTTGTTTGTTTATTTCTTCTGCCACCCTCCATTCATTGTTTATTTTTTCCCTTCCAGGTGTCTGGGGCAGTGCATTTTCTATACTATTTAACAGAGTGCTTGGTGTCTCCAATTCTCAAAATAAAGGTCCCACCATGGAAGAAGAATTAGGTAATATTAGTAAATAATTCTTCTACTATGTGAAACAGTTACTAGCAAGATTCAGTGCACTCTGCTCATAGTCATTTTAAGAATGTGGAGTTCAAATATATTTAATTGCTGACATTGCTAGGTGCTGATGAGGTCAGGGCAAGAGGGTTAGTGATTTTATTTTCTTGCTTTCACTTTTGTTTCTGCTCAGTATCAGTGGTACTGGAAGTCACATGCATATATCCAACTGTTTTCATGAAGTTAAAAGAATCCAACTCTCTTTTTGATGTTGCTGTGCTAGTTTTTGGTGATCAGAAGCTGACAAATACTTGCTAGTTACTTGTGTAGTCTCTCGACACTGGACTGTATTATTCAAGGGATTAGGAAAGTAAAACCAAACTTTATCATCTCTGGATTGTTAGGTTCTTCCAGTCTAACCACGAGTCACCTGTTGGTATCTGATCCTTTGCTTACTAATTTAATGATTTCAGTTTCACTCCTAATACACAAATGGCAAAATAACTGTAAGGAAGGGGTTGTAGCTCAGTTGGGATAGACTTTGTTGTGTTTTATTCAAGAATGCAGTTGATAATGAAATGATTTTTTATACTTTTCCCTATTCAGAAGATGGTATTACAGAGAAATAAATAACCAATAAATAAATAAATAGTACTAGACAGATTTTTCTGAAGAGGGTGGAGTGAAAATGCAGATTGAATTCATTAATTAAAAAAACAAAACCAAAAAAACCAACAAAAAACCCCAAGCCCCTTAACTGTCTCTGTCTCCTAATAGATGTTATTCAGTTGTTTGATACTGTACTTATTTATGGATGGAAAATGAGACCCGAGGTTCATATTTCTAATACACCTGATGAGTGTTAACTGGTGGAGGATCTCTGTCAGTACATTTGGAAGTGAAAAAGTCTGTGTTAGTGCTTCTAAGATGTTGAGAGACACAACGTTATCTCTCATCCATGGCTCATTTCACATATAATTTAAAAACTGTACTTTGAAGTGGGATTAGATATGAAAATACTGATGTGACTTGTACCACAATCTCTTACCAGAGCTGTAGATGTCCCAACAAAACCTTGGTAGCACCAAAGTGAACGGCAAAATGCCGGCGGTGGACATTAGAAGATATGTATAGATCACACCTAGAAGCAGTAAATAATACATTTGGCATGGAGCTTGCTTTAAAGAGATTATTTGATGTCCAAAAATTGTGTTTGTTGGGGTTTTTTAGCTTCCTTTTTTGGTCACTAATTTTTCCTTTGACCTGTCTCCCATGTCATCGCTCAAGAATTTGTACATGTTTGTCTTTGGTTCGTATTTGTCCATTGAGGGTATTTCAGCAATTGAGGATCCACGGAGTATTAAAAAGAAGAAAAGTCTTTACTGAGAAATACATGATGACTAAGCTCTCCTGGTTTTATGGGGATTTTTACAGTGTTGTATGTAAGTCTAAGAGGGCATAATCCTCTTTAGAAAAAAGACAACAGTGTGGGTCATCTGTATCCACTATTCATTCCCAAGGGTAATAAATCTGTGTTTTTTTACACTTGATATTACAGTGACTCTCTCTTCAATCTTCTCTTTCAGCCAGGTGTGTTTATAGGAATTAGATTTAGAGTTAAGCAAGAAGTGCAAAGTGTAATTGCCATTGTTTTGATACTGCATTTGGTAGAAATTACAGCATTTGTTGGAAATTCCAACCACCAGAGACCAACATCTACATGATCCTTCTGTGAGAAAAAGTAGATGTTATTTGCATTTTTTAATGGAAAAAAAACCCAATTAGTTGATAATATGTTCAAGTTCATCAGGAAACAACCCTCATTCGGTTTATTTTAACTGGCTTCAACTTTGGATTAGAGATGATTTCTAGCATACATCATACTAGGGCATAAAGGGTTTTAATTTTCAGAAGTTTCTTGGATACAGTTGCATCCCTGGACTTCAGTCTCTGTCTCCAGTCCCTGTAGGATTGAAGCTTCCAAGATGAGGCTGCTCATAAATGTGGCAAATCTACAGTATTTCAAGAAATGCTTCCCTCCATAATTAACAAAAATACTGTTGTCAGCCTGGAATCCATTTTCACATGAATTCACCTCCACTGCAAACCTTACCTGAGGCGTGAAATGCATTTCTTTTCCAGTACTAATTTTGACTTTGAGATCATTCCTTGAGGTGAACAGTTAACAATGACTTTGTGGTTGTTTTGGAAACAAAACTGTTTAACCTAACAAAATGCAGATTTTCACCAGAGAAGTTCCCTCATTTCTGTTTTTATTTCTCTCACTTAATGTTATCAGATAAAAATAATTGTCTTTTCTACCCATTTGCCTTTATTTTTCACATATACTCCAGTAAAACTTTCATAAGCATCTTGGCTTTTGTTTTTCCCTCACTATTTTTAAGGGTACTCATTCATATATGTAATGAATGAGGTTAAGCATTCCTCTTTTCCTTTGAAATTAGCAGGTAATTAACATTATCTTCCTAGTTCACTAGGATTTGTTGAGAGGAGGACAGAAGCTGTACATCTACATTTTAATCAAGGTGGATGAAATATGTCAGATCTGTGGTGCAGGGGTGAGCAGTAGGTGCTGCTTTAGGATTGCATTTTGTTTTCTCAGCCCTTTGGTTAATCTCCTCAGTGCAGGAGCTTGGCAGAAATCACAGGCTGAAGCCAATATATTGTGATCAGGTTCTGAACATAGAGTTGGCCACAGCAGATCGAATCTCTTCAGCTGTATTTTCTTCTATAAAGACTACGATAGTTTTATGACTCAAATTGTTTTGAAATTCTTAGCTGTTCTGACAATTAAACCTTAGCAGTTTAAAGTGATTTCCTATTTCTTTCAACAGAAAATATTAGACTAAAGCACCTTGTAAGCAATGACAGTTCAGACAGTGAAGATGAATCACATCATCCAAAAGGTAAGGAAATGCATACATTTTGTTTTGTAATTTACTTTTTTTTCCCATCAGCTTTCATGTAGCGTGGTCAAGTTTGTGGATGTTGACAATTAGCTGTAGCTGGTTTTCCTGTCTTAACAATAGTCTCTTATAATTGAGAGTTCTACTCTTATTTATACCAATGGGAAAACTCCATTGTCCAGTCCAAGGACCTCAAAGGAGTCAGTGGCTCAGCAAAATGGAGTGTAGACATAGTGCTGAGGGACATGGGTTAGTCGGGGACATGTCAGTGTTGGGTTCATGATTGGACTTGATGATCTTAAAGGGCTTTTCCAATCAAGGCGATGCTGGGGTTCTGTGGAAATAGAAAAACATTGAACAGGAGCCCTCAGGAGGGCCTTTGGCTTGACTTCATGCCTCCTGCTCAAGCTGATGATGAAATGATTCTCTCACACATTTTCAGTCTTGATGTCAGCCCAACAGGACTTCAGAGAGGTCTGCAGTTTCACATACTCCCAAAAATTGGGCTTGCTGAGCCAGTGGTCAGTCTCCCAAAGTCTGTTCCCAGCAAGCTACTGAGCTCAGAGGCACGTTCAAATTGTTACCAGCCCAGCAAACTAACATTATTGATTGTTTTCAGGGGTTCCTTGAACAAATACTTACTTCAGAATGGTTTGGTTTGTGTTTCCAGCATTCATACATGTCTTCTATGCACCTTTACAAGTGACATCTGAGGCAGGAATTTCCTAGTCCTTGGCACAGTGTTTTAAACAAAGCCCAAATCTAGTTTCCCAGAAAAGGCACCAACCACAAGGGGAACTTTGGGCAGTGGGAAGAAAAGATCCTGTCAAAAATTATCTTTAGTCACCTAAACCACCTTGGGGATTTCTGTGATTTCAAGTCAGGGTTTCTATCTTGTTTTTATCTCAACCCATGAGTCTCCTTGCTCTTTTCCTTCCAATTCTCTCCCCTCCTCCCTGGAGTGGGGCAAATGAGAGAACGACTTTGTTTGGCTGCAGCCAAAAGGGTGAAACCACCACAGATCTACAGGAAGAAAAGAAAATCTTGTGTGATGAGACAGTGAATTATGTCATTAGCTCAGTGAAACAATTACTTCTTCAGTTCCCCTCATGTGTAAAATAATAGGGAGAGGGTGATACCACATTTTGTGTTTATTTGTGGATTTCCTGTTGAAGCACCGTAGCCAGCACGAAACACGACATTTCTCTCGTAGTTTGTAGCCATAGTGGGCAACCTACAAATCTGTGATTTGTAAACACTTAGTAATCCCTCCCACTTCTATAGAATTTTCTTGTACAGATGTTGGACCTCTGAGCTTTGTGGTGTTCAGTGCTTGTTTTCTCTTAATTTATATAAAAATTAACTCCTTTAATTTGGATTAAAGAGACGCATTCCAGTGCTGAGTTGAAGGTATCAAGCCTGAGCCTGAATTATCTCCTTATACAAAACACCCCAAAAAGTCAAGTTTTGACAGTTTATGAAGGCAAGATCCTGCCAATCCAAGTCACTTTTACTGTGTCATCTAGCTGTAGACATCTAAGTCTGGAGATTTTGCTGTACTCTTTAGTTAATTAAAACCAGATAGTGATTGTAGTTTACAGTTTACTGAAAGGATATTTCCAGATATTTTAGAATTCCCGTGCTATAACATTCTCTTTTATGCAGACTAACTTTGCCTTCTTAAGGAAAGCTGGGTTTCTAGCAGTCAGCAAAGGATGGAGAAGGGTGTCAGTACACATCCAGATGAATCTGCGTCTGCAGAGTGTGGATCTTGGTGACTCAGACCTGTCCCCTGAGCCCCGAAGGGTTTGCATTCTGTGTGCTAGCACAGATAAAGCCATATGCTTCTTGCCCTTGCCATCCAGTCTGGCTCAGATCATCTAACACATTCCCACATAACACATCTATTTTCCTGATGGACACACCCATACCACTATACTTCACTGACTTGTGAAGTTAAGTGGATGGTTTGTCTCCATTCCTCTGAAACTCTGCCAGCAAAACTCCTTCATTCAGTCCATCACTCCTTGAAAGAAGACTATGACCCAGTTCATTTTTATTTCCTAGGTCCTTTATTTTAGTAGACTGAGAAATCTTGGTTTAATACTTTATTTGTTAAGTGTCTCACCACTGGTTATTCGCATTTTCCTCTACAGGCACGGAAAACACTGAGGCAAGTCAAGAATATCAGAACAGCAGCCAAGAAAGCTGGGTGCAGCGAATGCTGATGGCTTTGGTGGGTGATAGTGCCCTTTTCAACACCAGGGAAGGACGTGCTGGAAAGGTGCACAACTTCATGCTGGGCTTGAACCTCAACAGCTGTTACCCGCTCTCTCCTCTGGCAGACCTTCTCACTCAGGAGTCTGTGGAGGAAGATGAACCTGATGCAGCCGTTGCAGGTTAGTTCACCAGAAGCCTGTGTTGCTGCATATTCCTGAGTAAAACCAGAAATAACGAGTTCTCAGGGTGGTAACATCAAACTCTGTGAGGTTTACAACAGCACGTACCTGAAGGTGGGAGAACACTTCTGTAGCGGCAGTTGTGAATATTGATCAGCAGCAGAGGTTAGGAGGTGACTTCTGTCTGCTGCCTACCTCCTGCGTCCCCTGGCAGAGTGTGCAGGATGGTCAGTGCCCTTTGGAGGGGAAGAGGCTCTTGCTTTTGAAGGAATTGCTGGCAGAGGTGACCAAGCGCTTGTGTGTACGGTGCCCTTCATTAAGGCCACTTTCTCACTCTCTTGGGCTTCTCCAAAAGGTATCCTGTGTTCTTCCTTTTCTCAGTTGCCCAAGGAAATTGTGGATGCCCCCTCCCTGGAAGTGTTGATGAGGCTTGATCCAGGCCAGGCTGGATGAGGCTTTGAGCAACGTGGTCTAGTGGAAGGTGTCCCTGCTGATGGCAGGGGGGTTGGAACTGGATGAGCTTTAAGGTTCCTTCCAACACAAACCATTCTATGATTCTATGATTCTTATTGGTGCTAAACCTTCCAGTGGAAATAAAATTTTTCCTTGTTCTCGTACAGGGCTTCCCTGTTCCAAAAATGTTGTAGCTCTTCTGCTGTCTTTGCCTTCCTTGGAAAAACCTGTGGAGGCAACGCGCTTCTTTACATGTAGATCCTTGCTTTGTTGACCCTGTGTTTTTCCCAGTGTGACAGATCTGTCAGGTGCATTCACATTTCCCGTGTGACGGATGTGTAGATGCATCCACATTTTGTGTTGGCATAAGCAGGAAACAGGAATGTGGATGGAAAATTAGAATTTCAGAAAAATGTTAATTTGCAAAAGAAGTTCAGTGTCTTCCCCGACTCCATGAAGTACAGAGTGTCTGGGACAGTAGCTGCAGGTAATTAGGAATCATGTTTGATTGGTATATTAAAGATTTGCAGTAGACAGTGTTCATTACAATCTTCTCAATGAGAGCAATGAATCTTTAAATATTCTTCTGGCTCTGGTGCTTTTTTTTAATTATTATTATATTTCCTCAGTAGACAACAGAGCACTGAATTAAGGATGTGAGTTCCCCCATAGAAAAGTTCCATCAGAGTGAAGACACGTGCTTGGTGGAACCTCCACCTACAGTTTCTGTGTTAGGAACTGTAATGCTTCTGGATTATTTTGGATTATTACTGACATCCAGCAAGCCAAGGAACTACAAATCTCTTAAAAGTGATGTTCCTCCCATGTTTTCGTGTAGCGGCACACCACTGCCAACCATCCCTTCTAATAACAGTAGTCACTTCAACCCTTATTTTCTATTCAGAGGGAAGAGATTGTCCTAGCTGGTCATTATGCAATAGTAAATACCAGATGTCGTTTAAAAGCTTAAGCAGCAGACGCTCTCTGATGTGTATTTGTTAATGTACCAAATCCCTTTGAGTGCTTGTATAGTAATTTCCATCTGTCTCCACTTTCTAAATATTTTTATCATCTTGGAGGTGTTTACAGCTGGGTAATCTTAATATTTATAGGAGTTGTAAAAGAGGCAGGAAAACGGGTGGTAAATTAATGGTTGGAAAAAATGACAGTTGATGAGAATTTTGCATAATTAAGACATGTGGGTAATCTTCAGAGTCAACTCTCAACTTCCTGGGTTTTAATTTCACTTGAAATAAAATGCTGGTTTGACAGAACGAGCCTGCATCTCGGAGGCAATTACTTTTGAGTGCCTGAAATGTCTCTGGGTAGAACATCTGGCCAAAGTTTGAAATAACTGCAATTTTTTTAGGGTTTTTCTGAAGCCCACACTCATAAACCTGAACTGACAACTCAGATCTAACAGCTATGAGTAGCTGCAGTATTATGGTCAAGAATAGTTAAAAAACCTTTGAAATTTCAATAGTTAATATAAAATTTAATTATTCAGTAGTGTGGTAAGTGTATCCACATTTTAATGCTGTGAATTTTGCTAATGTGTGTAAGAGCCTGGGAGCCCCGAGGAGGAGAGAGAAAGGAAACTGGTGTAAATGTCAGATATTTGAAATATTTGTTGAAGGTTGTGATCAGCGGTGTAGAATCCAGTTGGAGGCCTGTAACCAGTGGT
>NW_010331767.1:0-2222 GCF_000700745.2 Antrostomus carolinensis
GATTGGATCAGACTGGACCTTTAGTATACGCCTGTCCATTCATCACTTGCTCTCCGAGCATTTGTTGCTGTTCTTCTCCAGGTCAACTCCATTCTCTGTGTTATCTCTCTTGGACAAAATTTCCAGTCTTCTGCTACTGAAGACAAGAAGGAAAGAGGAGAATATGACACTTTTCACATCCTGTTTTCTGACATATTTCTTTTTTCTTGAAATTTGCACCTTTGGATTTTTTTTTTTTGCCTTAGATTCAGTGGTCCAAGTACCCACCTCAGCTGGGGAGCGGCTGCCCCTGTGTCATCTGGCAGGTCGGTGCCACGGGTCTCAGGCAGCAGGAAGCAGAGCAGACCCCCCACCACAGGGGCACTCCCGAAGATGGCCATGGGGATGGCCCGGTGGTACTGGCCCAGGAGGCGGATCAGTGGGGCCATGATCCCTGCCACCCGCGCCGACATGGAGCACAACCCCACACCGGTCTGCCTGGGGGAGAGGGGCAGTGGGAGGTGTGGGCAGGGGTCAGCATCCCCTGGGCCACCATGGGACTGAGGGTAACCATGGGGACAACCGAACTCTTATCCCACCATGGCCCTGGTGGAGGGATGCTCCGGGGAGACCTCACCTGACAACTGTGGGGAAGAGCTCTGCGGAGTAGACGTAGGAGGTGGAGAAGGAGGCTGTGGCTGGAAATTTGCCAATGATGGCCCGAATGATGGCCAGGACAGTTGTTGCTACAGGCTGGGCTGAGGGAAGGAGGAGAGACCACTGCTGTGACTTCCATATTGGGACCAGAAGTCTCTGCAGTGGGATTTCTTGGGACAGCCCTTTCTAATGGACTTACCAAGCAAATCTACTGCCTAACTCATTGGAAAACATTCCTAGTGCACCCTTTCCTGGAAAATAACCTCTGGACAACGGGTGAAGAGAACCCATATTTCTCCTGAGGCCTTGGACATTTCCTACATCTCCATCTGGAGTGAGCCACTGAGCCACCACAGATCTTTGAGGAGTGCTGGGTTGGAAATATCAGGTCCATGAGCTTGGAAGCATCATGCAGCCCCTCTCTTGCCTTCAGCCTTAATCACAGCACTAGGACAGCAGCAGGGGTGAGGGTATGGACTGTGGCAGAAACAGATCAGGGGGAGGCATTTGATTTTCCTGTTCATCTAAAGAAGGGAGACATGGTGGCTTTTAAAACGCCTCTTCTGTTACACCTTTCTGAGAGGAGGTGGTGGTGTCTAGTAGGTGGTAGTGTGTAAAGGACACTGCCTGCCAAGGGCCAGGAGCTGTGGAAGGACCAGGCACAGCTCTGAAGGAGAAGAAAGTCATGCAGAGAGGAACCCAACAAGTTGGGAGTGCAACCCCTTGGGCAGTTCATCTCCTGGGAGTGATTGTGGGTCTGTGACTAGCTGGGCTGGGAGGATGGGTCTGAACCAGGAGCTCTGCCCGGCTGTGTTCTCGGGTTGGGAAGAGGTTGTTCACCTTCAGGGATACCAGTGATGACAAGACATAACAGGCCAGACAGCAGCAGGAGAACACCTTGGGTTTTCTTCCTCCCAAACCACTGCAGCAGGAAAATGCAGCAAAGTCGAGCTGGTAACTCCACCGCCCCAAAGGCAAGCTGCGTCAGGTAGATGTCCAGACCAAAACTTGTCACGCTAAGGCTCAGCCCATAGTAGACAAGACTGTCTGCAAACCTAAAATTCGAGTAAAGTAGAATAGAACATGTAACCAGATGGATTTTCTGGGGGTTTATCTTCAAAAAATTAGGGTGGTTAAACCATATACAACCAATTTACACTCCCAGCAATCTCTGTTTTGCTTCTAGTCACTACCTGTGACAATTCTGTAGGGTGTAGCTACATGAGATAAAGCTGAATAGATCCCCATATGGTCAACAACTTTTAGGTTGCACCAAGAACTTCTAGGGGGTCACAAAACTACCCTAAGGTCCAGGGATTGCCAAAAGCTGGAATTATTTTGACCTTCCTCACAAACCCACTGTATCGTGAATAATCAGCTTCTCCGATGCTCCCCAGGCAGATCTGGTCCAGTATGGAAAGACAGAAAGATAGCAGATGAACACATAGACATAAACATGACACCAAAAATCACATGAAGTGACTTTACAGTTCTTTTCAACCCTCTGTCCCTTCTGTTCTTCACCTAGAAGTTCACAAAGAGGGCACAGGGGGATGTCTTACCAGGTGCACGCCATGATTAAAGTC
>NW_010331768.1:0-642 GCF_000700745.2 Antrostomus carolinensis
CCCGTGTGAGTGTCCCCGTGTGAGTGTCCCCATGTGAGTGTCCCCATGTGAGTGTCCCCGTGCGAGTGTCCTCGTGCGAGTGCCCTCGTGTGAGTGTTCCCGTGTGAGTGTCCCTGTGTGATGTCCCCGTGCAACATCCCTGTGCAAAGTTCCTGTGCAACGGCCCCGTGCGAGTGTCCCCGTGCGAGTGTCCCCATGTGAGTGTCCTTGTGAGATGTGAGTGTCCCCGCGCAACGTCCTTGTGTGATGTCCCTGTGAGTGTCCCTGTGTGACATCCCCGTGCGAGTGACCCCATGTGATGTCCCCGTGCAAGTGTCCCGTGCAACATCCCCATGTGCCATCCCCATGTGAGTGTCCTCGTGAGATGATCCCCATGTGACATCCCCGTGTGACATCCCTGTGTGACATCCCCATGTGAGTGTCCTCATGTGAGTGTCCCCGTGTGAGTGTCCTCATGAGATGTGAGTGTCCCCGTGCAAGGTCCTTGTGTGATGTCCCCGTGCAACATCCCCGTGCGAGTGTCCTCTTGTGAGTGACCCCGTGAGAGTGTCCCCGTGTGAGTCCTCGTGCAACATCCCCATGTGACATCCCCGTGTGACATCCCTGTGTGAGATCCCCGTGTGAGTGTCCTCATGTGAGTGT
>NW_010331769.1:0-5835 GCF_000700745.2 Antrostomus carolinensis
CTGCAGTCACACACTGCTGGCTCATGCCAAGGTGTCTCTCATGTCTGTAGAGATGCGTAGCTTGTACCACAGATCTCTGTTGGACTCAGTGGGGTCTTAGACACCCTGCTCTCAGGTAGACATCTAAATGTGTCTTAATTTAGATCTCCCAGTTGATTTTATGATAAACCTGTGCCTCAGAATCAGCCCCATAACCAATAAATCTGTGTAGCCACACCTCCCAGCAGCTGAGTGAAGACAGGATTGTTTGAAGCACATGGAGTTATCTTCCATAGCTTCACAGGTAGGAATCTGTGACACAAAGATAGGCACCCTCCTGTTTCAGTGAAGGATAAGGTCCTTTTTTAGCCATTTTCTCTCTCTTTGGACAGTGGAAACTTAGAGGTTTCCACTTAGAAGCAGGCACAGGAACTGTGCAAGATGCAAACGTCTCTCAATGCTCTTACTTCTTGAGCTGACAGTCTCTTAGAACCATAGAATCATTGTGGTTGGAAAAGACCTTTAAGCTCAACAATTCCAAATGAAACTTAGAAGTTTCCACATCTGTTTTAGTTGTTACTTTTATCTGTAGGCAAAGGCACATGTTTATCCATCTATTTGAGAGCTGATTGAGAAATTCCAATTAAATATGTTCCTTGAACTGAGTGTGGCCCTCCCAGTCTTTGTAGTTACTGTCTTGCAAACAACAGTTCAGGATCAGAGCTGGTGTTACATGTTCCTCCCTGATCTTCAACCAAACTCCTCCTCTCTGTATGCAGCAGAAATGAAAACCTCCTGATTTTTCTCTTACAAACAGCTCCTCACATTAAAAGGTGCATAAATGCAGAAGTGTGGGAGCACGGTAGTTACACAATGGATCATCCTCACGTGGTTTGATGTGCTGGAGAACCTTAAAGGAGCTCATGGGAGCTGGAACATCTGCACCACACAGCGTGGTGCTCGGGAAGGAGACTGGCTGTGGTTCTGGGAGCTGTACAGCTGTGATTTAATGTACCCAGGCTTCATGCTGGGCTTTTCTCCATGAGCTCTACCATCTGCCCAAGGCCACCTGCTTCATGTTGCTGTGCTGCAGTTTCCCTTGAGATGAAGTTGCTATGTGAAGAATAATTCCCTGGTGGGAAGGGAAGGTTCACCTGCCTGTAGACACAGTACAAGGTCATCCATGGGAAACACCAGAGAGGGACAAAGCTGTGGCTTTCACCAGTCTGAACGAATGCTCTCTTAAATATTGATGGATTTCTGCCGTTGTTGGTTGGGCTTATGACTCCACAACCCTTTTTGTCACCAAATTTCAGTCTTTTAGTAGATTTGTGGCCTTATCTGCAGGCTGCGAAGCCCTCATCTCATTGCTTGTCACACTGTGTGTTCCTAATGTTAATCATCTGTTTATCAACATCTTGTTGACTCCTGTATTGAAAATCTTCAGGGTACCTTGACAGAGGAACATGAGAACATGCACCAGCTGTGGAAGAGGAACCACCAGCCCACTGCAGTGACTCCTTTTATTTAAAAACCCATTGTGTGATTGTTTTTGTGTAGTGCAGTGTGATGGATGACTCCTTTGGGCCTGTTTGCTGTTGTGTTGTCTAACAGCTTTCATGGTGTGTTCTCCTGGGTTTTCCCACAGCCCTTAAAAATAAAACGTGATAACTTATTTCCTTGACACATCTGAGAGCTCCCTGTTCTCAGACTCCCTTGGGCTTTTCACTTCCATCCCAGGCATTCAACTGCTTTGAAGAGCATATTTTAGAAGCTTTGTTGTGCTGAGTTTTTATTCCTGAAACAACATTGGTTTGTAGGATGTGTTTTGTTTGTAGGGTGTATTTATTTGCTAGTCTGTGCCATATTTTGATCTGGGGGTTAGTGGTTAGAAAGGGTTCACAGTGTACTCTGGCAAGCTGTCCAGGTGCCTTTGCTCTGTGTCAACCTTGTCTTTCATAGTTCTGGTTGACACACAATACTCCTAAAAACAAAAGCTGAACCAGGGAAGTAACCTGCTCGTGGTTTTAAGGAATTAAAGCCACCAAGATGATGAAGGGAGTGGAGCATCTCCCTGCTGAGGAAAGGCTGAGGGAGCTGGGGCTCTTTAGCTTGGAGAAGAGGAGACTGAGGGGTGACCTCATTAATGTTTATAAATATGTAAAGGGTGAGTGTCATGAGGATGGAGCCAGGCTCTTCTCAGTGATGCCCAATGACACAGGACAAGGGGCAATGGGTGTGAGCTGGAACACAGGAGGTTCTGCTTAAACTTGAGAAGAAACTTCTTTACAGTGAGGGTGCCAGAGCCCTGGGACAGGCTGCCCAGGGAGGGTGTGGAGTCTCCTTCTCTGGAGACATTCAAGACCTGCCTGGACACCTTCCTGTGTGATCTCATTTAGGTTCCTGCTCTGGCAGGGGGATTGGACTGGATGATCTTTTGAGGTCCCTTCCAATCCCTGACATTCTGTGATTCTGTGTAATTAAAGGCATGACTAAATAATTGTTTAGTAGAACTAACTGATGCAGTGCCTAATTAGTCTTTACAGTTGGATGTCTCCCTCTCTAAGCCCTGATGAAGGAAGTCAGGGAATTTGGATCTTAGAATCATAGAATCATTTGGTTGGAAAAGACCTTTGAGATCGAGTCCAACCGTACCTGTCCACTGCTAAACCATATCATAGAATGGTTTGGGTTGGAAGGGACCTTAAAGCTCATCCAGTTCCAACCCCCCTGCCAGCAGCAGGGACACCTTCCACTAGACCAGGTTGCTCAAAGCCTCATCCAACCTGGCCTTCAACACTTCCAGGGAGGGGGCATCATATTTCTAAGCACCTTGTCTACCCATCTTTTAAATACCTCCAGGGATGGATGATGGTGACTCAACCACTCCCCTAGGCAGCCTGTTCCATTGCTTGGTAACCCTGGAGGCACAGACAGGTATCAACCCACAATCTTTGGTTTATGAAACCTAAGATCTTCTTCATAGCAGGCTAAGCACACTGAAGTGTTACAGAGTCAGGGTCTGAAGCAGGCCCAGGAACTGTGCAAGATGCAAACATGTCTCAATAGTCTTGCTTCTTATGCTGACAGTCTCTTAGAATTGTTGTGGTTGGAAAAGACCTTTAAGATCATTGAGTCCAACCCTAAACCTGACACTGCCAATTCCACCTCTAACCCATGTCCCTAAGCACCACATCTCCAAGTCTTTTAGATACCTCCAGGGCTGGTGACTCCACCACTTCCCTGGGCAGCCTGTTCCAATCCTTTACACCCCTTCTGTTGAAGAAGACTTCGACTCAACCCAAGTAGCTGAACCTTGCCTGGATATGTGAGGTTGCCTCAAGGGTGGGTCTCAGCTCTCCTGCAGAAGGAATTTCTCTTCATTGCAATTCTCCATGTCCTGTCTCCCCATTCCTTTCCTGCCAAGCCAGGAGATACAACTGTGGGATGCCAAAAAAAATCTCAGTCAATGACAGTGAGGTGATATCAAACCAGCCTAGCACGAGGCTCTCCAAGGTATGACCCTCCCTATTTCAGTTGTACCTGAAGCTCTTGTGGCACCAGCTAGTGGGCTGCCTTGGCCACAGTCCTGGATCCCATGTGCTCCTGCACTCTTTGAGATAGGGACAGCAGCTGTTGATGGCCCTATCACTGGTTCATTCAGGTGTCCCTCACCTTTAGGTCCTACATCCTCTTAGCAGTGGAAATCCTACAGCAATCTAGAAATCCTACTTCCAGCATCAAAGGCCTTCCTTCCATGCCATATGCATCCCACAAAGTCCCACTGAGCAGCAGTTGGAGTAACAGAGATTTTGAAACCTTTCTGACAGGTTTTCCTATGCCCCTGCCTAACGAGGATCTGCCTTCTGACATCCAATTTAGTCTGGGCACCCAATTAAATGCCTAAAATTAGGTGAGATCAATCATATGTTTGATTACCACCAGGCTACCATTTGGCAAATGAGCGCAGGAGTTACTCAGTGTTTTCAAACAAACTAAGATGAAAAAAAGATGCTATTTCTGTGATATAAACACTTCAAAACTCAGTAGTAGAAGAGAGATCTGGTTTAGAGCCTCTTTCCTGTAGCCTGCGAGCTCTGCTGGGATGTGTTCTCAAGAAATCAGACTGAATGTGACATTCCACACCTTGCACAGGAATATATTATTTTTTTTTTCCTTAGACAAGGTCTTAATTTTGTTTTCTGCTTTCCACCCAGGGAATCCAAACATTCCGAAACCTCGCCGGATCCTGCGGTCCTCCTGGGGCAGCAATCCCTATTTCCGTGGATCCTACTCTTACACCCAAGTTGGGTCTAGCGGGGCTGATGTAGAGAAACTTGCTAAACCACTGCCTTACACCGAAAGCTCCAAAACCACTGTAAGTATGGCCCAAAATGGGGGCTGGGGCAAGAAAGCTAACGTGATCACAGGATCCCAGAATTGTCCAGATTGGGAAAGACCTTTAAGATCATCGAGTCCAACCATGAACCCAACACTGACAAGTCCCCTATGACTAACCCATGTCCCTCAGCACTGTGTCTACACGACTCTTCGATCCCTCCAGGGATGGGGACTCCACCACTGCCCTGGCCAACCCCTTCCAATGCCTGACAACCCTTGCAGCAAAGAAATTCTTCCTCACATCCCATCTCAACTGCCCTTGGTGCAACTTGAGGCCATTTCCTCTTGTCCTGTCCCTTGGTCCTTGGTTGAACAGACCCACCCCCACCTCTCTCCACCCTCCTCCAAGGGACTTGCACAGAGCCACAAGGTCTCCCCTCAGCCTCCTTTTCTCCAGGCTCAACAACCCCAGTTCCCTCAGCCGGGAACTCAGCACACTTGTGCTCCAGACCCTTCCCCAGCTTAACGATGCTGGGCAGCAGGTTTTCTGGGAGGGAAGTTGAAAGAGACAGTCTCTGGTTGGGTCTCCAGTAGGGTGTTTTCCAGTTTTTTATTCCTTCCCCGTCTGGACAAATGCCATAGGTAGGATTTCACCTCTTCAGTGTCTCAGAGGTGTGTATTAGGAAATCTTTCTGTGTTGACAGTGGAGGGTGAGGAAGGCCCTGTCCTTGGCTGGGGGGGACTGATGCATTGGCAGGGGACAATGAATTTGCTCCTCAGACACTCACTGCCTTTGCTTTCTGAAGATAGCAAGGAGAGCAAGAGCACTCATGGAGATAGTTACCCACAGCTCAGATGATGAGCAGCAACATACTCAGCAAAACTCACTCTGTCATTCAAGGTTATGTGTCCAAATCCAAAGACAATGACTGATGAATATGCAGCCTCCAAGCATCTGCCCAGTCCATTTCCTCCACCCAGAGCCTGACCCCACCGTGTAATTTTGTTCAGCACGGAAATCTGTTCAAACAGATAGCAGGAGCTTTTGGAATCTCTCTGTAATTCCAGGGGAAGAGAAGTACCTGAAATTCCTGCCTTAGAACTGTGTTGGCAGCAATTTTAGCAATCACCTAACTATTGGTGTGAGAGATAAGAGACCGCGTCTCACCCTGTGGGTTGTGAGACGTGAGCAGTTTTCCTTCTGAAATTGCTGTTCAGGGGATTAAATCCTTAATGTGCAAAAGGCTAAAGCATAACTCAGGAGAGAGGAGTTGACAGAGAATCAGAATCACAGACTGGTTTGGGTTGGAAGGGACCTTAAAGATTTTCCAGTTCCAACCCCCCTGCCAGCAGCAGGGACACCTTCCACTAGACCAGGTTGCTCAAAGCCTCATCCACCCTGGCCACCAACACTTCCAGGGAGGAGCAGCTACAGCTTCTCTGGCCAACCTGGGACACTGTCTGACCACCCTCACACTGAAGAGTTGCTTCCTAATATCTAATCTAAACCTCCCC
>NW_010331770.1:0-9031 GCF_000700745.2 Antrostomus carolinensis
GCCGGGCCGAGGTGAGGCCGCGGCTGGGGGAGCTCCGGGGTCCAGCTCCCAGGTCTGGGCCCATGGGACCCCCATCTCCAGCCCCCTAGAGACCCAGCGTACATCACCCCACTCCCACCACAGGGCTGGGCGCCCTCCTGGCCCTCCGGGTGCCGTTAATTAGAGCTTAATTAGAGGCAGGGGCTCGGGGGGAAAATGCAGGTGGTTCCTGTCTCTTCCTTCCCCACCTCAAGGAAAGCCAGGCAGAGCCGTTGACTCTCAGTTTATAAAATCGATGGCTTTACGGTGCGAAATGCTGGCTTTTCATTCATATCCTTCATCCCCTGATTTCGAAGCGCTTTGTCTAGCAAATTATTTATCAAATCTACAAGAGTTCGCAGACAGCTTCATCCAAGCGAATGAGGCCTTCCCAGTATTTCCCTCACCGAAATACTCTGTTAGATAACCAGCAAGAGAAATACCCCGTTTTTATGCATTATTAAAAAGGCTGTTGCTACCCGCAGCCAGCAATAATGCATAAAATACCTGCTTTATGCATTATTTAGGTTATTGCTGCGTAGAACCAACCAAATGATGCAGAATTTGCCTACAGAGGTCAGCATTGCAAAGGCTTTTTGCAGAAGGGATTTGGGAAGCTGAAGCTCGAAGGAGGATTTCTGCTGGAACCTCCCTGCCCAGGGATGTCCTCAGCCCATCTGGAAACTACCCGCTGGTGTCATCTGCAAAAAATCACCTTTAAAAACCGAGTATTTTGTGATCAGAGAAAGGTTGGTGGTGGGGAGAGGCAGAGGTGTGAAGAAGTGATGTTGGTACTTGGGATTCAACCAGAAAATATGTCTGTGACTCTTCTGCTCCCAGTTGGTTGTATTTTGAAGGCTTACAGTCATGAAATTCTGAGATAATTAAAAGGGAGAGGTCTGTCTCATTTTTCCAAGCCCCTCTCAACAATAGTACTACATTTTAAATAAAATAATACCCACTATGTGGTGCAGAAGAGCAAAAGGATTATCTGCTCTAAACAGTAACTAACAATTGCAATAATATATATTTTTTTAACTGATCCATTGATTAAAAAATGATACAGGTTTGAAAACAAATGAGCTGAATTCACCTGATTTCCTAAAGTTATTTCTTGTAGCTGGGTCACAATAAATAACAGATAAGCACACAGATAAGTAATGAACAACAGAGGAATAGATGCATATTATAATATGCATGGTCACCACTGCCATATCTCTGTTCCCTGCTTGGGAAGTACATGGATTAAAAATGTGAGCAGTTACATCTCGAGTTAATAGTAAATCACCAATGAATAATCTGGAAAATTGTCCTAAACCAACTGGAGGGCACTTTAATTTTTAGGGAAAAAAAATATTAGGAAAAGCAGGATAATAATTCCTCACCCAAAGCAAGGTCATGGTTTATGATTAACCTCCAATCCCTCCCCAAGGAACCACCTTACGTAGGCCAACAGATCTTCCCTCTGCTTGATCACTTGTATTGATAAATTAAAGACTAAAATTAGCTCATTTCCAGGTCCTGGATGTGTTTTTTTTTTGTTGTTGTTGTTGTTGTTGTTGGGGGTATTTTGTGGTTGTTTTTTTTTGGGTTTTGGGTTTTTTTTTACAAAAAGTGGGTATATCTCCTCCAGAAGGGGTTTTTTTTTTCCTGTCTCAGTTTGTCTGGGACCCATGTTCTGTGCTCTCACAAGGACTTAAACAAAACTGCTGTTGATGAAACCCCTTCCCTTCTCATATCCTCCCTCTCTTGAAATTCAACTCCTGCGACACCTCATGTGGCACATCCTCCTCACGCTCTACCTACCAGCCCCAAGAAGTGTTTATAATTAATATATAAAAGATCAATAATTCAAAGAATTGGAGGGCAGCAGCATTCTCAGCTCTCCCTCGCTCGCTTGGGTCTGTGACGGAGAGCCGGGAGCTCTGCTCAGCCCAGGTGCAGTTCCCCACCAACACCTATTTCAAGACATAAGTCACTTTTCTCTATTCCTGGAACTAAAGAGAAATACAGGAAAAGGTTTTGCAGCCAATTCTGCCAGAATCACTCTATTTCTGGAATTCAAATAGTATCCAGGTTTACTATTGTGTTTCATTTCCCTTTATTTAATTTTTTTCTCCCCATTTTTCAACAGTGCTGACCTCCTTTTTTCCCTAGAAAAAGGATCCACGACCTCTTCCATCTGCTTTTCTCATCACCCCCTGAAAACAGCTCAGGAAGCTTAGACACAAAACAGCTGCCATGAAGAATTGTTCAAAACTTCGTTCCCATCCTAGTCCCCAAAATGTTCATTTTAAAGCTATTTGTGCAGGAGAGCTCCAGCAATTAGTGAGGGAGAAATGAGACCCCAATTCTCAGCTTTATTTCATTTAATCTCAGGCGAGGAGTTGATATAATTATATCAAACTTTCCTTTTCTTTTTTTTTTTGAGCAACAGTTGACCTAATGAATCCTCAGCAGGATAACCCAGGCTCCCAAACGGGCTGAGCTTTGTGAGAAATCAAGTCCCAGAGGCTTTGCTCCAGCTTCCTTTATTTTTAACATGACAAGCTCCTTGGGTCATTGATACTACTAAATATTTTGGATGGCACAGATGTTTCAGGCCACAATACAGACAAGAAAACACCCTGGGAAAAATAAACTCTGTTGTATTATTAGTGCTAATTATTATTTGCTATTTAATGGCTGTGGATGGGGCTTTGCTTGCAGGAAGCTTTCTTGCACTGAGCCCAGTGTGAATGGTTTGCCCCTCCCTGGCTCCAGATAAACAGCCAGTCCTGACCCGCTGCTGTAAATGCAAAACTAATTTCCTCTGGTTTCTGTACTTTGGTCATTATTCTCTCCCCAGAGTTTTCTGGGCTTGCTGAGAAATGCGCTGAAAAACAAGCTGGGGGCCAAGGTCACCAGAGCTACTGGGAAAAAGACACGTTAGAGTTGTGTGGTTCAACCAGACACAGCTTTCGGGATAATTCTGCAAAACACCATTGCCCAAGCGAGGGTTTGGGCTCACAGCAGGGTTTATATTCATCATCTTATAAACCATTTTCTTCTCTAAGCATCACTAAGATAAAATGCTTTGCAGCCCATGCTTGACACCTCTGTTTTTTTTTCTCTTGGTGGCACGGAGATCACGGCAACCTCAAGCCCTGAAAAGCCTGTGGGCTTCTCCCCTGGTAATTCAAGCCCTCTGTGCAGATTTAACGTGACTTTTTCTCCGCGCAGGCTGCAAGCTGTGGCGTTCTCACTACGTTGGGAATTGCTTTGAAAAAGTTAAGGAGATAAAATTAAGGAGAAATCTTTTAGGGGAGTCGTTGGCTCTTGGTGTCTCAGCTCAGCCCCTGAAGCTGGCACGGTGCAGCTCCAGACTGTATTAACTAGATGGTCCTATTTTGTGTAATCTTTGCTGTTGTTCACCAAAAGAAATTGCTGGTTGGGTGTCCTGGTTTTTAGCTGGAACAGAGCTGGATTACTTTTTAGTAGCTAGAATAGTGCTGTGTTTTGCTTTCAGCCTGGGATTTGTTGAGAGAAACGCTGAGAACATCCCAGTGTTTGCATTTGTGTCACTGGGAGTGAAGGACTTTGTCGCTCCTCTGGGATCGTGATCTGGGAACGGGCTGGGCTTGGTCAGCGGGTGGTGAGCAATGGCACTGGGCATCACTCATTTCCATATTTTATTACTGTTATCATTATCATTACTATTTTAATGTCATTATTATTTTAAGTTGGGTTTTTTTCAATTATTAAATTGTCCTTATCTCACCCTACAAGCCTCCTTGTTCTTGCTCCCCAATCCTCTCCCCTATCTCCTGTGGGTGGGGGCTGTGTTGGCTGCTGGCCAAGGACCAGCCCAGTGGAACTATCAAACTGGGGGAAAAAAAACCTCATTTCAAAATGCTTCCTTCTCTACACCCTGGTTAAAACTCTACTTATCTATACGCTGCGGTAATTGGGAGGGAACTTTATTTCTTCGGCTGGCCATTCCCATAGCATAATCTTGGGTTGGAGCAGAAACATTATCTGTGTTTTTCGATCACATTGGCTAAAGGTGAGGAAAAAAACAGAGCCTCATCTGTACCCCAGTAAGTCCACCACAGAAATACCTCAGGGGAGATGCTACAAATCTGTTTTTCATAAATAAAACCATTTGCAATCTCAGCTGCCTTCAAGTTCTGGTTAAAAACCAGCCATCATCCCTGGAAATAAACATCTTGGATGATCCCAAGCATTATTTATTTACACCAGCCGAGAGAGAGTGTGCAGCACTTAAGCTAACGATGCCGTTCCTACATCACTTGCATCCCCTCTGCTCGCGCTGAGGTAGCCATGGAGATGACTACGGGGAGCATCGTGCCCATGACAACTCTGCATGAGCGTCTGGAGCATCTTTGGAGCATTCTTGTCTCTCCCTGGGCTTTTCCTCACACCAGACAGTAATTATTGGCTTGTTCTTGCCCCGACACAGGCAAGAGTAAAGCTTTCCCCCATCAGCAGCTCCCCTTCCAAGATGAAAGGGCAGAGAATTAAACATATGGAGCAGATTTGGCATATAGTGCTTGAATATTTGGTATATAATATGTCTTTGGTATATAACGTCAGCCTGATCCTCAGCATAAGCTTCATGCAGAGCCTTTCATTTGTTGTTTCAGGGGAAAGAAAAGCTTTGGAGTAAGTCACACACGGTCTTGGGTTGACATCACAGCTGGCACGTGCTCCAAAACAGATGGAAATGTGGACATCATGTGGGAAACTTTCAATAGATTAAAAACTCTAATGGCTAAAAATCCAGCCCGATTTCTCCCATGGGCACATATTTCTCAAGCCCAATTTGTCTTTTGTTATTCTCATTTAATGAGAAAAAGGGGAATGAAACCCCAAAAAGCCAGCCCTGACCCTGGGTACCCTTTATATGGAAAGGGAGTCACCGTCTGAGCTAAGAGGATTTGCATGACCGCTTGTGAGTGAGTTGGGTTTAATCATCTCATCCTCGCCGAGCACGTGAATTAGAAACCAGGTCATGGGATGCGGAAGCTTGATTTGTTCTTACTTGAATAAATGAGACTAAGACCTGGACCAAAATTATGTATAGAAAAGAAAAACATATAGCTAAGAGAAAAGTGGAACAATTATTTTAAATACTTCTCCGTCTGCAACCTGGTCCTTGTTTCAGTCTATTGCTTGACTTTTTTTTTAATTAAAAGTGTATTTCCTAGGGTTCAGCTTTCCCCACCTCACCCCACAGCCCTTTTTCCCACTGGGAAAACTGATTTCTCCTCTCCCTTTCCCAACACAATCCAGCCAGGGATCCACAAGGAGCCTCAAGGACCATGGTGTTATCCCTCCACCCATCGCACCTCTGAAAGAAGAAGCTCCTTCCCGCAGGGAATACAACATTTAAATATGTCAGCCGGCATTTCAGCACGCTCCTGCAAGCTCTCGGCACGCAGCTGACATATTCCTGGACAGGAGCAATTCCTCAAAGCTGGCACAGATGATTGATATAAAACTGATGAGAACGGGATCGCCTTTGCCAGTCCCGGGTGTGCCCTGGTTTATTTTTAAGAAGGTGACCTCAGCGCAGCCACGGTCTGTCATGCAACGTGCTTAACGCCGCTGCTCTGATCTCGGAAAGTCTTCTGAGGGGATTGCAAGTTAAAAATAAATGGGAGAGAGGCAAAGGAAAGCCTCCTGGTGAGTCAGATATTACAAGCGCTGCTGTGAGGGGAAAAAGAAAAAATAGAGATATTCAGCTTTTCCTGCGAAGGAGCCAGCGCTTGGGGAAGTTTATGGGAAGCTGGATTATCCAGCATCACCGGGAAGTATTTGTTCCTGCAGCTTTATGGAGGGACATTGTGTTTCAAAAGAGCCCAAGTGGGCTGTCCTTGTCTGTCCGAAAAGCAGGAGGTTTTTGGATGTGAAAGGACATAAGGAGCCCTTTCTGCGAGGGGTTACGGCTCTTCCCCGCGTTCACTCCCCCAGACACAGCAGCGAATTGTTCAGCCGGAGGCACAAGCCCGGCGTGTCCCACAGCAGCTGCTCCCAGGGCACTGGGAGAAGTTATTTTTAAACCAAACGCTGGGCTCAACCCAAATTGGACAGCAAACATCTTCCTCAAACAAGCATGACTTAGTTCTCCCATTTCCCAGAAATTAATACAGTTGGCAGTAGGGAGTCTTAAATACCCCAAATTGATTTTTTTCCCCCCTCTTCTGAGCACTTTTATTATCATGCATATTGCAAAAAGAAAAGGTATTTCCAAAAATCCTTTTTTTAATAATAAAAAATTTCCTTTTTAAAAAAATTAAATAAAATAAAAGCTGTTATTTTACCTTCTAGCAAACCTAGGTGATGCCACCAACCCTAGGAGGGGTCGAAGGCACATTTTTGGGAGCTGTGTCCCATGCAGGTTATCTCTAAAGACGCGGTGCATCATCGGGAAGACATCAGCCTGGGGCCAGGGAGGGTCCCATCCGTAAGGAGCTTAGGTGTGTCCCTGCCTGGAATAGCAGGTAGCACAGAGGAGAGGTTATTACACCCCTAATCAGCTTGTGGCAGCTGGATGAACATCTTTTAAGACTCATAGGAGAGGGAAGGAGGGTGCGTGCAACCTCCAACATTTTGTATTTCAGTTGCCACTCCCTGCAGAAGAGAAATTAATAGGAAATTAATTTGTCTAATCTCCTTCCTCAAGGATCTAGTTTTATCTTTGAAACACAACAAGGAGAAGACTTGGCTTATTTGCTGCTTTCTTCCCCCAAAACTACATTTCAAAAGTCACTCGCTGGAACCTCCCACCACACAGCATCCTGTTCCCTGAGAGTCACATCTGCCCATAGATGACGTTGCAAAAACACATCACCGGTGAGGAAAGCCGATCAACACAGCGGGGACAAAATCCTCCCCAGCATCACGGCTGCAGTGAGTCTCGTTAACTGGAGCAGTCATCAACTGATTTATTATTTCCATGCTAGCTTTGCACTCCTTGGCTTCACAACAGACCTGCATCTGGCCAAAAAATTTGTATAAAAAACCCTTCTGGAAGCAGCACGAGATGTTGCATGGAAAATTTTTGGCTTTCCCCGCTCAGTGGTTCCTCTCCTGGCATGTTGTTTGTGCCCTTATGTGCCTCTGGGATTAGGGACTTGCTGGGACTTCTCCTTCCCACCATCATGGGTTGTGTAACTACATGCTGATGATGCTCTGGAAGCGCGTGTATTTAATGTCCTGCTCCTGCCAGGCTCCTGGCCTGTTTCCATCCTCAGCAAAAGGCTATAAATTTATATAGTCTTTTTGTTTTATTGATTTTTTTTTTCCTTTTTACAGAAAAACTCACAATTGTCAAGAGCAAAGGAGAAAGGCCATCCATGAGCTGCACTTTCCTCTCCTGCAATTTAATACAGAATAATGGTGCAGGTAAAAATTTCTCTGCGGCACATGGAAAACCTTTTCTTCTACTATAAAAGGACCAAAAAGTAGTATTTCTCATCTCTCGGAGGGGAGCTGCCCTTCCTGGGGTCTGCAGGGCCACAGGCCCTGGCGTAGCTTTACCCTATTCATGCAACAAAGCCCTCACCACCAAAGAAAATACCCTAAATAAGGCTTCAATTTTTTAATTACACACTGACAAGGGAAAATAACAGCCTGACTGAGCAGCATCTTTCCTTTTTGCTGGGAAGTGAGCGGCCCCAGTGCTTTCCTTCCCTGCGCTGCCATCGCCCCATTTATTCTCCAAATTGCATTTTATCTGCTCTCATCCAGGCAGGAGCCAAATCTTACCGAGACATCTGGCTCCTAAGAAAAATCCAAGGTAGAAGAGTTTGACTTAAAAGAGACTTTTCGGTGCTGAGACTAGAAAATAAACCAAGTTCTGCAAAATTAATTTCATTAACACTCGGAACGCAGCAATTATTTCCACTTATTTTTGCCTTTGAAGGGTTCAAAGAGGTTCTGCTGAGCTAAGTGTGATTTGAGATGGGGTCAGCTTGAGCCCAGATTTTTTGCCAGCTCCAGGGAGTGACGGTGGGATGGGGGTCATCCCTACCTCCAACATCCCCCCCAGATTACCTCAAAACTCCAGTAAATCTCTCACAAACTAACTTAATGCCTCCCTGCAAGCTGTGGCTAAATCTCCAAGTCCAGAGTTATGTGAATAAAAGTGTTTTGCATGAATTAAACCAAAAAACCAAAAATCAATGAGAAGCAATGAAGGAGGTGCAGACGAACCCAGGTCCTTTCCCAACTCATCATTAAACCCAAGTCAGCGTTTTCCTTTTGTTACGAGAAAAATCTATCCCATTAATGCTTTCTAACCTGGCACCAACCCCCGTCGCACTTAACGCCCCATTATTTCCTCCGTCCCCCGTCGCTGCGTGAGCTGCAGATGAAGAAAAGCCAAACCTCCAGCAGAGATCGATGCAGCTCTTGGCTTCCTGCCGGGAGAAATTCTACCCTGAGACGCTAAAGAAACCATGTGGCACACGGCTCCATTAAACAGATGCTGTGGATATACTGGTTGGGGTGGTTTTACCACTACTAACTTCCACAATACATTAAAAATGAATTAAAAATCAATAGGCTTCTCCTGCTTGATTTTTAGCTGGGATCTGACTGAGTTTCTATATTTCCCCAACCAAGACCAGAACTTCCTCTGAAATACATTGTTATGGAAAAATCCTGATTTTTAGAAGCCACTGATGAATTCTTCCCAACCATCCCATTCCCAGTGCTATATTTCTTTCTTTTCCAGGTGCTGGATTTTAGATAGCCCACTGAAGAGAATTTAAACCAAACCCAGGGAATCAGGAGCCATCTGCACATTCACACGAGGAATAAATGTTCCTGTGTATTGCAGGGGAGAGCCTCAACAGGCTCACTGACCTTGATCCTGCCCCCATTATTTAATTTTCTCCTCCAGAAATTATTATGTATTAATTAATATGTATGAATTTCTCCCCAGCACAGCCAAAGCACCCAGCGAAGCCCATTTCTCTGCCAGACAGAAATTATTATATATATA
>NW_010331771.1:0-7170 GCF_000700745.2 Antrostomus carolinensis
TGAAACTTCGGTGCAGCACTGTGATTGCAATTTCCCCTCTTTCGTATTAACTCTTATCTATCATTTATCCTGAATCATCCTCATTTGATTTTTAAAAGGAAAAGCTTGAGAAGCCATTTATCTTTCCTTGTTCGAGTTTCTTAGCTTTTAAGATCAAAGTTACAGGATGAATAATGCATTCAGGTTTTCATTCCTTTTTCGTGTGGTCTGGTGACATCAACAGTTTAGAATGACTTACACTCTTACTTTAGATCAGTTGTAACTGGAATTCTTGGTTCCTGTTTTGTTTCCTGGCCTGTAAATAGCACATCACAAATATGAAGCATTTATTGTGTCTTGCACAGTGCTGTTTTCACACGAGTGAGTGATGAAAATGTTTTCTACAAAATGTGAAAACAAAGCTTCTGATCTTCTGCTGTGACAGGAAAACCTCCTTGAAGGTACCATCCACAGGAGGATGTTTCATTTAATTGCTCCAAAGTTTTTGTTAATGAATTGTCAAAGGGAACTTGGTTCATTCTTCTTGGTGAAGACCATTCACAGCTTCGTTGTGCTTCAGCAAGTTTCAAACTACATAGGTGACCCCAACATGATCTCAGTCATAATAAGAAAGAAAAAAAGAAATTGCCCTGCCTATCAGCTAAAAGGGAAAAGAAAAGGGTTGTTTGTGTTGGAGGGAAGAGTGGAAGAAAGCAGAAATTAATTCCTTATTTAGGAAAGGGGCCTTTCCTTCCAAAGTGAAATTGCAGTGGGAAAAATTGCACAGGGGAGGTGAATCAAGAAAGAAAAGAAACAAAAGCTGGTCAGATTTGTTGCTGTGTGCTGTGCAGGAGTAGCAGTCTTAGTCTTTTAAAAACCTGTGATGCTTTTGACTCAAGCCATACTGTTGGAGTGCCACTCCAAATTCATTCAAGATGTTTATCCTTCTTTCTTTCTTCTTCATTTCTCTTTTTCTTTTTTTTTTTGTTCTGGCCTCCTCTCTTTTTTTCATTAATTTATTAATCTTTTCACATCTTAATCTCCCCTAATGATGTATTTGAGGTACATAGCAAAAGAGTGCATACTCCATAGAAGAGGTAACGCTGATGGGAACGTGGTGTGTCCTATGGAGAGCTGGGTGGAAGATCATGGCCTGGGTTCACAGCACACCAGCAATGGGGGTGAGGGGAAGGGAGGGAGCCAGTACCTACAGTTCAGGGTTTTATTTCATTTTAATTGTTTTTCTTTTTGGGGGCAGATTAAAGGGTAAGCAGCAATTTCCTATATGCCCCAGGAGGGTTAGAAAGAGAAGTATGTTTTTCCTTCTGATTCCCAATATGTATTTGTTGCCCCCCAGCAATTTCCTTTCTTCCCAGTCCTTTTTCTTCATTCTGTCTCTTTTCCTCACTCCCTGAGAGGGTTGGCTTCCCGCTCTACCTCTCTTTTTTTCCTTCATCTGCTGATCCCTACAATGGTGCCTTCCTCAAGGATCAAGAGCAGTTTTTGTTAATGATTTATATTTCTTCTGTTATTAATATTGCTTCCTCTGGTGACACAGCTGGAGCTGCTGTGAGTTAACTTGGCACCTCAAGAGGAAAAAAATGTAAAAGATTGTGAAAAATAATTTGGAAGCACACAGCTGTCCCAGAGGATAGTGAGAATGGCTTTAAATCCTGCTGTTCCTTGCTCTCAGGTTTTTCCAAAATGTGACATTGTTTTTCTGTGTTCACGCTCAAAGCTCTGTTTCAGGGTCCCTGGTGCTCCTGCTGGAGTCTCTCTGCTCTCCAGATTCCACAGATCATTCAAAATGTGTCTTCTGGGTTGTCTGCACATGACATGTGCTTCTGTTGTCTCCTGCAGTATCATCAGGACACCTTTCATCTTCCTCCTCACTTCTCTCCGCGTGCCTGCCTTCTCCCCTGCCACGTCTAAGCCTCTCGAGGTCCCACACCTGCACGACCACTCTTTCTCTGGGAATCCAACAGTTTGCAGGGTATCTGCTGCTACACTGCTACTTCCCATGTCATTTTTTTATTGTCACAGGCAGATCTGAGCTCTTTCAGTGGTACATTGACCTTTGATTAGTGTTTATCGCATCATTTTGTACGTTTTCTGTGGATTTTTTTTTAGCTGAGCCATAAAAAAACATTACCTTCTTCTATGGAGGACCCTGCTCATTTTGTAAGGCTGCAAAAAATCTGACTAATAGCCTGGGCTAACAGAAAGAGGAGAAAATATCAGATGTACTTTTACTTTTGTATTCATTTTGCTCTAAGCTCTTCTTCCATCCTATTTGGAGTCTCGCATCATTTTTCAGACTCGGCTGTTTGGGACAAAACTTCATCTCTGACACATCCACGAGTAGTTTCCAACCCTTGCCACAGCTGTTAATAGGGGCAGCTTGTGTTTCTACAAGCACTGAAGTAAGCTTGGATTGCAAATCCTAACCTATGACAGGACTCTTTTTGCAGGGTTGCCGTTTTAAAGAGCACAGCTCCGCAGACTTTGTCAGGCAGATGTGAGCTCATTCGGTTCCCTCTTTGAATCGCCCAGAAGCCATATGGCAGCGGTTAATGTGGCGCCGAGCCTGAGCTAATAAGCCCTGCTGAGAGCCAGCACAGGGCTCTGCTCCTATGGCCACACAGCTTCTGTTGCGCTGAGGGTAGGGGTAAAATGAGCTTGACTTGGCTGGAAGTCTCCACGCCCCAAGCCAAAGCAAATGGCCTGAAAACACCCGTGTGGACGTTCCCTTCCTTCTCTATAACTCCTATAAGTCAATTGTCCCAAATACTTCTCTGGGGGACAAGATGCTTTCTCCATCAGCATGATGTTTGCTGCAAGAAAATGGTGAGGAAGAAGCCCGTTCGTCTGACGTGTTTGACTCATGCTCAACACCCGACGTCGCTCTAATTGGTTTAAACGGTTCTTTATTAACCCTGAATCTTCTGCTCAAGGTTATAGAATCATAGAATCCCAGACTGGTTTGGGTTGGAAGGGACCTCAAAGCTCATCCAGTTCCAACCCCCCTGCCAGCAGCAGGGACACCTTCCACTAGACGAGGTTGCTCAAAGCCTCATCCAACCTGGCCTTCAGCACTTCCAGGGAGGAGCAGACACAGCTTCCCTGGGCAACCTGTTCCAGTGTCTCACCACCCTCACAGCACAGAATTTCTTCCTAATATCTCATCTAAACCTCCCCTCTTTCGGCTTAGAGCCATTAAGGTTGTTGTATAAAGTGGACGATGGGGTAAACCATCCCCCAGTTGACACTTGATGTGACGTGTCTTTTCAGTAGACAACTCCAAAGGATAATACTGGTCTGGGGAATTAGTAGAAAGGGAAGGACGGCAAAAGGGTGGCCCAATGTCAAACATCTGTGGACTGGGGAGAACACCAGGTTCTGTAGACTTGCACTGGCTATCACAGAGACTAGATGGACATTTAGGACCACTTAGGACCAAACTGACCTCTTGTGTTCCCAAGGACGTGCCTGGTAATAGTGTAACAGGTAGTGTAATGTTCTGTGGGAGGTGATGAGATGTATCGACTGTGTTCACACTAACCAAAACTCCTGGAATTAAACCTCATCGTAATTCAGTGTTAGATTAGAAGGCTCATTATGGTCATTTAATTGCTGGCGTTTTAAACCGAGTTATTGCTGATCATAGTGTCCCTATAGCTAAGAGTATCTGTTGCTTCTGGTTTTTCTCACAACTTTCAAAAATGTTCTTTTGCATCAGTGATGTGCGTTGTTTCAGCTATTTTGTCATCTTGTCACTTAAAATGTTGGTATTACACAGGCATGTCTACGGTTTCTCAGTATTGTTTCACCCAGCAGTACTGAGAAGTACTCCTTTAATGTCAACTAAGTATGGATTTTTCTGTGCTCAGCTTTATTTTACACTGATTTCTACTTTTAAATATAAAAGTAAAGTGAAGAAGAATTAAGTTATTTTGTAGATACTCTACAGACTTAAAGGAATTTGAAAACCCCTCATTGAGTCAAAATTCTCCATGGATTTCCTTTGTCCCTAGTCATGAACTGATGACCTAGATAGGAAAAGAAAATAAATGCCTGTAGCAAATAGAGTATGTGTTAGATATCTGAGTTTTGAGACTTCCACAGGCTTAGACATCAGACTATCAAGATTTTCTTGTTAAAACGGTTTATTGAGAGTTTGGAACCTCTGGGACCATCTGAAATTATAGAAATGGAGTCTGGGAAGCTTCTCCTTCAAAAATAATGAAAAAACAGGTGGTTGTTATCTCAGAGTAGGTTACTTGAGCTATCCAGAGCGTGTAGGACTTTATGATTTGAATGGTTAAGAGCAAAGGTGATTTATTATGCTGAGAAAGTAAATTCTTTGTTTTGTTTGGCTCAGAGTCTAGTTGTTGGGGTTTTTTGGGATGGGTAAGGGAGATGAAGAAAGGATGTAGGAGGGAAATGATTTCTTCATTCATTTTATGCTCTTAATGAAAAAGAAACATTTTTGTTTGGTTAGGTTTTTTTAAGCAGTCAGGAAAGGAGCCTTTGCTTATATTATGCACAATAAAGATGAAGATTGGGTTTAGAAAGTTAATTTTTCTCCTCCCCTCCCTTCATCAGCTGTATAGAAATCCTACGTATAGAGTGTGGGCTTCCTCCTCAAAGTTAACAATCCATTTCTGGAGACCCCATTCTCCCCAGCCCCTTGGAGATGTGTGCTGTGTGCCTTCTCTAGCTCCTCATCGTGAGGAAAAACAATGAGGAGCAAAACAATATTGGAAGAATCAGTCTTGTAAAGCCTTCTGTGCATCTGACACACTCAACATGAGGATGCACACGCTGTGTCCTGGCAGAAAACCCCTTCAGAGCAGAGTCCAGTCCATGGGACGTGGGACTTGGGATGCCTACAGATCAAATGTGCAAAAAAACACTAGAAACTTTCTGTCTTCTGAGGTTCTTTCATGCAGATTTCTGGACCTGTGAGCCTTTTACTTGATTTTTTACTGTATTTACATTTACTTTTCGCTCGTATACAGAGATATTTCCATTAGTAAAGCCTGAAAGACCTTTTAACACACCAATAGCCTACAGAATTCAATGTATTATTTGTAGCAAAGCTGTATCAGTGAAGCAATACACCTCCTCACTGTGCTCACTGATTTCCAAGCACTGAAACCCTCTCCACTTGGGGGAAGGACGGGAAAAAAGAAAGTACATTTTTGTTCTTGAAAGTCTCTAGTGGACCTTATAAATTTGATTGTTCTTGGCATTTTTGATATTCCTAGTTGCTTGCACACCACAGCAGCCACATGTTGTCACTTAAAATCTGAATATCAGATAACTGCTAACTGAGACTTTATTGTGTATCATGCTTTTTTTAGGAATTAGTTTTGTAAAGTAAAAATGACACTAACTCTAAAAGCATGTTTAATAAAACCTCAACAATCTGTGTGCTGAGTTTGCACATATTATGTTCTCATAATCAAAAGAAAAATGTAGAATAAAAATAGTAGAGAAGAACAGTGCCCATTTTTGGAGCCTTGAACAGATGTAAGTGATTAGAGCTTCTTGTTTGGTTTACTTTGATTTTTTTTTTTTTTGGTCTACTTTTTGAAAGTTCTGTCAACTTCATTTTTGCTTATTTCACTTTGTTTGGATAGTTTTGCCTTACTGAGTTTCCTGTGATGCTTCTGGTTAAACGAAAAGTCTAGTCCAAATCACAGCACTTCAAAAATAATAATTTTTCAGTTCTTGGGTTTCCTCAACCCAACACAGTACTTCTCTCTCTCCAGGTAATCATACACTGGCAATTACTGACTGCCAAGTTCAGATACTCCCCACGTGCAGTGGAGTGGGACTAACACACACATTGCAGGGTGTTATTCCAGACTCCTGTGTATTATTGTGCAGGACAAAGTCTGCCTTCTTACAGTTGCCCTCCTTAAAAGTGGAAAGAAAAAAAAGCTATTTACCTTCCTTATCTGGCTGTAGGATGGTTCTTGCTAATGCTCGTGATGCATGGAGCAATTAATTGATTTTAATTTTTCTTTTCCCTCCTGAAAAATCATTATCTAAGAAGAGTGTATTTGGCACATGGTCACATAAAGATTATTGTTCTTTTATTTCATGTGGAAGCGTGGGTGGTTAGTTATACTTGGATCTAATTATACTCATTTTCTTCTACCTCAACAGCTTTGCTTTTGCCTCTCTCTTTGCTGTTGTCAGCTCTCTGCTTGCCTCTGCCCGGCTTCCTGGTTCTGGCTGCACAGGAGAGAATAAATTACCAGAGATAAGAGAGGGAAAAAGTGAATAAGTTCTTCCCCCTCTATGTTTAAGAGAGAATAAAACCCACAGACCTTCCAGGGAAAATAATGCTGTCAAAAAAAAGTAAAACTGGAGAAAGTGAAATACTTTCCCGGTACATATCTTAAAATATTTTTAGTGCTACTTGGAATATATTTAATTTTGAAGCTAGCCATAGAGATGTATGCTAAAGTAGCTTTGCTTTCCCCTCATAAAATGTAAAGTCTGGTTCCTTGAACAAAATTATTAGGACTCAAAATCTCTTCACTGTAAGCTTGTGTATTTTGCATTGTTGCTTTTCCAAGTGGCTATGCCATGCAGAATGCCAAGTTTCTGAACGTGAAAGGCGTTGACATGATGACTTGGGCTTCCCTCCACCATGGCCCACATTTCAGACTCTGCAGATCTTAACTCTTCCTGTTCTTCTGAAGTCATTTGTCTCTTAGGAGTACTTGGAGCTCTGGTGTTCATTTGGAGCCTTCTCTTGGAGTAAGACCTGACACAAATCAAGTAGGAAAAAAATTGCTTGTTCAGGGTAAAATGTTACCGTAGGAGCTGCAAGTATCTGGTTGAGGCTATTTTATGGTTCATGGTAGGTAGTCCAGGGCTGAGTGGTTCTGCTCTCTGGCAGACCTGTACACTGAATAGAATCAAAGATGAGATTTTTTTTATTTCTTCTTTTTTTTGACATGAGACTATACAGTCACTGCCACACGATTTTAAAAAGTGAGCTGCAGAACATTTTCCTACAGAGCAAATTACTGTGCAGTAAAGGAAAGACTGCCCTGAGGTATGAAGTCTGCAAGCAAAGCAAAGCAGATTGCCGGGCTGCTGCAATCTGTCAGTGTGATTTTGGGCAAGCCTTGAAGTTGTTCAGTGCTTCTTACTCAGCATTTCACGAGT
>NW_010331772.1:0-1661 GCF_000700745.2 Antrostomus carolinensis
ACAGCCCTCAAAGGGGTATTTAAGGAGGACCCGCACAGGCAAGGTCGGTAGGGGATGATGGGCAAGGAAAGAGATGATGACTGTCTGACTGCACTGCACCACGCCGCACCACCGCTGGAACAAGCCTCGTGCGTGAATGCCTGCCACCAAGGAACTGAGACCCCCTCACCACCCCCACTCGCCTCGCAGCAGGATCCATGGTGATGACTGTTCCTGCTGCCCTATCCCAACTCCTTGCTTGATTTCCATCTTTCTTTCCAGCCTGTCCTATTGCGATTCTCTTTATCACTTTTTATTTTTGTAATAAAAGGTGTTCTGGGTGTACGGCATGTGCCCTCGTTTGTGTCTTAATCTCACTCTTGGGATCATATCAAAACCTTCCCTGACATCAGATTGGGACATTCAAATGATCCCGACATCAGATGGGGACAGATACTGGCACAGGTTGCCCAGAGAAGCTGTGGATGCCCCCTCCCTGGAAGTGTTCAAGACCAGGTTGGATGAGGCTTTGAGAAACCCTCTAGTAGAAGGTGTCATGGCAGGGGGGTTGGAACCAGATGATCCTTAAGATCCCTTCCAACCCAAACCGTTCTATGATTCTGTGATTGTCAAACTGATTGTGCAGACACAGAAAGTTGGCCCTGGACATTCAGATGGATGGAGGACAGTAGCAGGGTCTTGCCCCTCCTGGGTACTTACTAAGTTCTGACATATAATGGCTGTTTGTTGATAAATACCAGGTAAATTATTTCTCCTACACCTTACATCCATCACCTGTAGTGTCAGGTTCAATCTTTTTCATCTTTCAATAGTGCTGGGAAATTATTGCAATCCATAAACTTCTCTGAGATTCTTGAATGGAAGATGCTATAGAAGAGTGACATAGAAGTTAGAGGGAAGTTCTCTGGGTAAAAGTTTTACTTCATTTGATAACATTGCATTGATGATGAATTTATCTGCCGTGCAGAAAAACATTTAAATATTTTCCATAGGAGAATGCATTGATGTGTGTGAATACTCAAAAGATAGAAATTCCTTTGCAACTATATATGTCTGCTTATTAGTTAGCACTCCTTTAATGTTAGTATGAAAGGCTTTGAAGAACAAGTGCCTAAAGACAGACTGCATAGTTTGAAAAGCAGTGGCAAGGGAGTCAGCGATTTCTGAAGACAGGTGAACACAGATAGGAGAAGAGACGAACAAGGGAACAATTCAATTAAGGATGCATACATAAAATGTGGCAGTTCATCATTCTAATTATATTAATGGGACTAACGGGCCTGTCAGTTGTATTTAAAACTATCAAAACACAATGCTCATTCTCAAGACATGCACACCCTTTCCCTCTGAGCTGCCCCCCACAGCACCCCAGCCTGTGCCCTTCTCGCTCTGCAGTCCCCACTGCCCCGATCTCTCCCATTCCCCATGCTCTCATGGCCGGTGGCCCCACAGCCCAGTGGCCCCCTGTCCCCAGCCGCAGTGCTGCTGTCCCCACGGCCCCGTTGCCGGCTGCGCCCCGTCCCATGGGGCCCATTCTGGCAAACTCGTCACGGCGGCCATGTCCTCAAAGTCCTGTCCCCGCTCACCCGGAGGCCACCGGCTGGTGCTGCCCCGGCTGCTCCCTGCCAGCTTCCCCAGCCGCTTGCAGGTCTGCCGAGGGG
>NW_010331773.1:0-920 GCF_000700745.2 Antrostomus carolinensis
AGAGATTTCAAAAAGAAATGAGAGATTTCAAGAGAAAGCACACCAAAAAAATAGTATTACAGAAATAGTATTTCTTTTCAAAAAGAAGTGAGGCAGCAGAGCTGGCATCCTTGAGGCAGGAGAGCAGAGACTGAAAGTCACTCTGTGTGTATGTTCAGAATGAAACAGCACGTCCCAGTGGAGCAGATGCAAGTGGCTGATCTGCAGACAAGCGACACGCCGGTGACCCCCAGGCTCTGGGGGGGTATTTGCCCCTTTCCTACCGCCCGCGGGGTATTTGCCCCTTTCCTCCCGCCAGTGCTACCCAGCATTTGCTCTCCCACTCCTGCAGATGCTCACAAGGCTTCCTGGGCCGGGTTTGGCACTGACAGACACTGCACGCTGTGACTGACAGCCCTGCCCTCCAGCCTGCAAAGCACTTGGACATGAAACAGCGACAGCTCTCTCAGGCACTTTGGGGCTGAGCCTCCTCTTGTTTGGGGGATCTCCCCATGACCCCTCTCACCCCCCATGCACCTTTTCCTTCTCCCAAGAGTATAAAAATACCAGCATCAGTTTTCTTAGTTTTTATTTTGGGGATTATTTATTTTTTTTTTTTACTTTTTATAAAAGTTTTTACCAAACCCCCGTAGTTTGGGATTCGGTCCGAGAAGTGTCGGGTGGGTGTTTGTTCTGCTGCCGCCTCGTGGCCGACCCGCGGTGCTGCAGCCCAGCGGCCACCCTGCCTCAGTGCTTCCGCCTGGTGGACACACTCGGTACTGCAGCGGCGGACGAGGTGTCCTCGCTGCAGAGCAGTGACAGACCCAGATCCCTGGGGTTTCCCCCCACCTCCACGAACAGCTTTTACACTTCCCCAGCATCTGTGAGAGCTGACTTCTCCCTTTATGGGTATTTTGAGGCTGGGTTGCCTCAAATCACTT
>NW_010331774.1:0-596 GCF_000700745.2 Antrostomus carolinensis
GTGTGCGTGTGGACGTCCTGTGTGTGTGCACGGTGCGCGCGTGTGTGTGTGCACGGTGTGTGTGTGCACGGTGTGTGTGCATGGTGTGTGCGTGCGCACACTGTGTGTCTGTGCACGGTGTGTCTGCACAGTGTGTCTGTGCATGGTGTGTGTGTGTGCGCGCGCGCACTGTGTCTGTGCATGGGGTGTGTGTACATGGTGTGTGTGTGCACTGTATGTCTGTCCATGGTGTGTGTGTGTGTGCATGGTGTGTGTGTGTGTGCACTGTATGTCTGTCCGTGGTGTGTGTGTGTGCACGGTGTGTGTGTACACTGTCTGTGTGTGCACTGTGTGTGCAGGGCGGGTGGGCCGGCCCAGGCCGGGGCCAGCCCTGGGTGCTGTCCCCCTCCCAGCACCGCAGCCCTCAGGCCGTGCTGGAGCAGCCTGACCCAGCCTGGAAGATGCCTCAATTGCAGCTTGATTTTTTTACTTTTTTTTTCTTCCCTCTTAAAAACCTTGAAGAAGTTCCCAGGAACTGGTAGTTAGCAGCAGCCCACACCCGCCATGGTACAGCTAGTTTTTCAAACTCATTGTGGTGGTTTGACCCACAGTGGGAC
>NW_010331775.1:0-244 GCF_000700745.2 Antrostomus carolinensis
ATCCCACTGTCCATATCACTGACAAAGATGTCAGTTCAACCTCCATGTCCTACCTCCCAGTGTAATTGCAAGACACAAAAAAAGTCTTAATAATAAAAGATTAATCGAAAATATAGGAGAAAAAAGAGAAAAATATCAATTTTATGGAAAGAGAAATGTTCTTTCTCCTGCTCTCAGGAGCATGTGGCAGATTTCAATTGCCACAGCTGCCTTGTGGCTTTTTTGCTGTTGTTTCTTGGGGGGG
>NW_010331775.1:289-2032 GCF_000700745.2 Antrostomus carolinensis
GGGGGGGGGGAAAGTGGACATCTCCTGCCAGCGTGCAATGCCCAATGTTGGGAGAGAGAAACATTAAACCCATGGCAGCTTCTGTTAACTGAGCTAAATGCAGGTGCCCAATTTATTCCAGTCATGGGGAAAGTGTAACTTGGAGTAAGTGGATTGTTAACGACCCATTCTTTGGCAACCCAACAATAATCCGAGGAGATGGGAACAGATGTAACCATCATTTGTCTGCAAGTAGTTGTTTCCTCTCCATTTAAAAAAAAAATAGCTCTTCAAGCTGAAAAGTGGATTTTTCAAACAACAAGAGGTCCATAAAAACATAAAAATTCATTAAAAAAAATAGAAGATGTTTTTGAAGTGGGAAATAACTCCTGGCTAACAGTTGGACCAGCATTAGCCATTGTATTCTGGTTTTCACCGCTCGGTTGGCGAGCTATTTTTCTTTTCATTGGCATTGTGGCTCATCTTGGACGCTGTCCTCTTAGTAAAAGGACTTCACGTTGGAACAAATTGCTTCTCAGCCTGAAAAATCCAACACACACAGAGAAAAAAATGACCAGCTGCTTGTCTCTTTCCCAGAGGGAAGAACATCAGTGGTCTAACCATCAAGTTTTGACATAACTAATCAGCAGTTCAAGCCCTGGCAGTCATTCAGAGGGAGATAATGCAGACTTGATATTTTGGCTGGAGACTGGATGATGGAAGGAAGGAGACACGGGTGAAACACTTTCCAAAGGGAGGTGACAGGAGATGAAAACAAAATTTGTTCCATTGTGTAATTTGTTGTCAACATCAGTGCTTTGAGTTCAGTAAGTGTTGGGATAGGTGGCTTCTGAACCGTGACATGAGAAAATCCAGAGGAAAAGAAGAAAAGAAGCTTAACTGGTGAAGCTGGTGGAAGGTAATCTGTTTTGTGGTCACACAGCCCTGGTTTAACCCCTACCTGAAATATTTCACCTGCCCCAACCTGCTCAGGCAACATTTGCTTAAGAGATAGGAGAAGATCTCAGTAGCTTTGATGGTCTGTAGTCACTGTCCAGGAGTTTTCCTAAAGAAGAGCCATAAGTGGACCCTGTGGTCCCCTACCCAAGGTAGAGGTATGGCTCTAGGCACTCACCTTAGGGACCACATCTGCCTGTGGGTAGCTAATCATTGAATCATAGAATCATAGAATGGTTTGGGTTGGAAGGGACCTTAAAGCTCATCCAGTCCCACCCCCCCTGCCAGCAGCAGGGACACCTTCCTCTAGACCAGGTTTGATCTCAAGATGTTGTTAGTAATGGAAATGAAGCCACACGCCCAGTTTTACTCTTGGCTGTGTATCTTTAGCCTTGAACCCACCCCAAAATCATCAGGAAAAGTGACAGCACTCATCATTATGGGATCTAAAAGGATATTAGCAACCTGGTCTAGTGGAAGGTGTCCCTTCTCATGGCATGTGGGTTGGAGGAAGGGACCTTAAAGCTCATCCAGTCCCAACCCAGTCCATGATTCTATGATCACTGATAATGCTGACATAGGATTCAAAGTCATTGCTACAGTAAAGGTTTAGTGTCTTCTACAAGTCAGGTGCGAGAGGATAATGTGATTGTGCAACCACACTCGCAAAGATTAGATGCTGTCAGGTGGACAAGTGTTCCCTGAGGTGTCAAAATCAGTTGCTGTCCCAAGCTTAGGGACTAGAGGGCCAAATATACAAGAATATTGGGTCTGTCACCATATCACAGAATGGTCTGGGTTGGAAGG
>NW_010331776.1:0-257 GCF_000700745.2 Antrostomus carolinensis
ATGGCATCTCCATCCTTATGGTGTCCCCATCTCTGTGGTGACCCTTTCCCTGTGATGTCCCCATCACATCCCCATCCCCATGGTGTCCCCGGGGTGTCCCCATCCCCACACCGTCCCCATCGCTGCGGTGTCCCCATCCCCATGTCATCCCCATCCCCGTGCTGTCCCCATCCTCATGCTGTCCCCGTGGTGTCCCCATCCCCGTGGTGTCCCCATCCCCATGGTGTCCCCATGCCCTCCCCATCCCCATCCCCTCC
>NW_010331776.1:417-637 GCF_000700745.2 Antrostomus carolinensis
CCCTGTGCTGTCCCCATCCCCATGCTGTCCCCATGGTGTCCCCATCCTCGCGGTGTCCCCGTGGCATCCCTATCCCCGTGGTGTCCCCATCCCCACGCTGTCCCCATCCCCATGTCATCCCCATCCCCGCGCTGTCCCCGCAGTGTCACCACGCTGTCCCTGACCTGCAGGCTCAGGGTGGGCTGGCTGTTGGGGACACTGGCCAGGCAGCGGGTGCCGT
>NW_010331777.1:0-598 GCF_000700745.2 Antrostomus carolinensis
GGCGCTTTATATATATATATATATATAATATTTTTATTCATTTTTTTTATCTTTTTTCTGTTTTGTTTCCTCTCGATTTACTCATTTTCTTTGAAACAGCTGTGCCTGCTCTTCTTCAGCAAAGGTAACTCGGTCAAAGTGAAACCATGAAGACGTCTGGTTACTAATCAAAGTAGAAATGATGAAGGATTGGTCATGAAAATGGTGGCTTCAATGTAAACACTACATTCGATTTTTGTTTTTTTCTTGTTGTTGTTTTTTTTTAAATTATTTTTTGTGGTTTTGTGTGTGTTTTTTAAAATTTTTAAATTCTTTTCCTTCTTTCTTTTTTTTTAAAGTTTGTTTTTTTAAAATTTTTTCTTTTTTTTTTTTTGTTTTCTTTTTTTCAGCACAAACATCCCCACATGAGAGAAAAAAACACCATTCACTAAAAGGGAGAGAGGAGTGGGGCAGGGCAAGGGGGGGGAAGAAAGAAGCAGCACAAAAAAAAGCATTCACTGGAAAGAGTTAAAAATGAATAAAAACCAACAAAAAAAACCCCGAAAAAAATCCTAAGTAAAAGAAAATAAAAGGAAAGGAAAGGAAAGGAAAGGAAAGG
>NW_010331778.1:0-211 GCF_000700745.2 Antrostomus carolinensis
AGGAGGTGGCCATCATGGGGACTTGGACATCATGGGGACATGGCCATCATGGATGGGGACATGGCCATCATGGGGACATGGTCATCATGGGGACGTGGTTATCATGAAGAGGTGGCCATCATGGGGACGTGGGCATCATGGGGACGTGGGCATTATGGGGACATGGGCATTATGGGGACATGGGCATCATGGGGAGGTAGCCATCATGGGG
>NW_010331778.1:295-572 GCF_000700745.2 Antrostomus carolinensis
GGACGTGTGCGTGCCGTGGCCTTCATGAAGAGGTCACATCATGAGGATGTGGCCACAATGAGGAGGTGGCCATCATGGGGACATGGGCATCATGGGGCCATCATGGGGACATGGGCATTGGGGGGGCACGAGCAACCTTGATGGGGACACAAGGATCATGGGGACATGGCCATCATGGGGACATGGGTGCCATGGGGTCCATGAGCACCCTGGGGTGCAGGGGCATCACAGGGGACACAGGTACCATGGTGACACGGGCATTTTGGGGGGCACAAGC
>NW_010331779.1:0-218 GCF_000700745.2 Antrostomus carolinensis
AGCCCCTGCCCGGGTTGTTGTAGAAGCCGCTGGCGCTCGGGCTGAGGAGGGGAAGGCAGTCGGGAGCTGGATGTCTCCAGAGAAGGGGGGAAGTTGACGCACCAGCCTAAGAATAGCTCAGGGAGGGGAAACACGGACAATACCGTCGCCGAAGGTAAACTCCGCCGTGTCTGTCTGTCTGTCTGTCTGTCCGTGTGCTGTCAGGAAAAACCGCTTTT
>NW_010331779.1:256-3408 GCF_000700745.2 Antrostomus carolinensis
TTTTTGGGGGGAGTTTTTTTAGGTTTGGTTTTGTTTTTCCCCCGAGTGAAATTCTCCTCGGCTTTGCAGGGGCCCGTGCCCGGGGAAACCACCGGTTCCCGGTGTAGTAGATCCATGTGTGATGTTGAGGGTGGTGCCTCGTCAGCGTGTTATCACGTTTGCTCTTTGGTTATATTTCAGCTGCTGATGAAATAACAAGCCAGAAGCAGAGGAGTCTTTGGACCTTCCCATGAACGAGACCTTTGACTTATAAAAGGTTCCTTCAAGAAGCTTTGTAGAGCAGAAGAGGGGAAGAAAGAGCAGTTGGAGGGAGCAAACCCCCGTCCTGGACCTTGGGGAATTGGGAAGTTGCTGTATGTGGAGTTTTTGGACAGTAAGTCACATGAATTTTTATGTAGCTGCCTGGTTTGTGTTTTCAAACAGTTCTGAAGAAGAGGAAAGGGCGAGGGAGGGTGGAGGCTGGTTTCTGGGGAGGGTTTGTTGCTTCTCTAGATTTAAATCTTTTAATTACACTCTGTTGGCTGACCAGGGAGTTCTGTGAGAAGAAAAACAAAGTCTGTTGGACCCAAAGTCTTGAATATTCTTTCAACTTTGTTTAGCAATACCCTGAACTCTCAAGTTGCTGCTTTATTTTCTTCCTTGGAAAAGTGGGGGCAGAAAAAAGACAAACCCAACCAACCTGTTGTGTGGAGAATTCCACTCAACACCCATTTCTTTAATTCCCCCCAAAAACTTTTCACCTCTTTTCTTTTCTCCTTTACCAGAAATGCTTTCTCTGAAGAAATACTTCACCGAAGGCCTCATCCAGTTCACCATCCTGCTCAGTCTGATCGGCGTTCGCGTGGACGTGGACACTTACCTGAACTCCCAGCTCCCTCCTCTCCGCGAGATCATTCTTGGCCAAAGCTCTGCTTACACCCAGACTCAATTTCACAACCTAAGGAACACTTTGGATGGATATGGCATCCATCCAAAAAGCGTAGACCTGGACTATTACTTCACTGCTCGTAGGCTGCTCAACCAGGTGAGGGCCCTGGACAGGTTTCAGGTGCCCACCACTGAAGTCAACGCCTGGTTGGTTCACAGAGACCCTGAAGGTTCCGTGTCTGGTAACCAGCCAAGCTCTGGTATCACCCTAGAGAACAGCAACAGCCTGCAGGATGGGAACAATCCTGACAACGGGGTGAGGGAGAGTGGAGCTGAGCAAGGTTTTGGGGAAGAACTAGAAGATTTGGGAGCGGTGGCTGCCCCGGTGAATGGAGATCTGACCAAAGAGGTAGGCAGGACCTTCTTTCACTTGGGGGTGAGGGGGAAATGGAGCCCTGGGGGAGGGTGGGGGGCTGTTGCCCTGTGGTACCCACCCGAGGACATGGTGCAATGTGTGTTTAGCACTTGGGGAAAGTGAATTCCTGCTTGGGAATGGGGTGATGTGAGATGGGATTCGGTGAGAGGGATCCAGGGGGGTTGGACTGGGTGATCTTTCCAGCTCCCTTCCAACCCCCACCATCCTGTGACTGATTCTGTAACACCCAGGTGGTTTTTTTTTTCCTTTCTATTTGTTTTATTTTTAGTTTGAAAGGAATAGTGAAAGGATTTGGGGGCTGGGAGGTGGAGAGGGGGTGGGATGTCAACGTTTCAACCTGTCCTCATAGCTTTGTGTTGTGAAACCCAGAGAAGAAGGAGGCTGGGAAATAAACAGGAGGGTTGGGTAACAGCCTCATCCCAGGTGGCCAGCGGGGTGGTTGGGTTACTTGGCTCTGGAGTTCATCCAGTGGCAATGTTTATTGCTGGGTTTTCATCACAGAGATGATCTGGAAAGTGCTTTCTTTATTTATTTTACCCTGTCTGAGCACAACCTTTCAGAGCTCTGATGCAATTCTGCTCCCCGGGAGCTGCTGGGGTGGTGGTTTTTGTTGGTTTTTGGGGGTTTTCTCCCCCTTTTTGGCACCGTTCTCTTTGTCACAACACGTTTGGCGTCTCCCTGGCCGTGGTGTGGGGGTTGTTAACGCTGATTTGCAACGTCTGGTCCTTCCAGTGTCACTCTCAATGTCTTGTCAATGATGTCTGGGTTGAATTGCTGAGGTGTCTGGGTACGAGGAGAGCTGAATTCAGCTCCTGCCACCCCATGTGTCCCCTGCAGCGCGGGGTGGGCAGCTCTGCAGGCAGCTGTCGTGGATGCCTGGAGCTTTTGTCACAGGGTTTTGGCGCGGCAGCAGGCGGGGAGGGGAGTGAGGGGAGCGGTGTGAACGCCTGTGTGGCACCAAGACAAAGGTGATGGGTGGTTTTGGGTCTGGAATTGAGGTAAAGAGCAACGGGAGAGAGAGAGAGCTGCTGGGAGGAAGTGCGGATGGTGCTTCGGTTCTACCTGTGGGCAGCTTTTTCCCTGGTCTCACCGGGATCTCCTGGCTCTGGAAGGTGTTTGGGTTGTGGGATGGAAGGTGTTTGGGTTGTGGGATGGAAGGTGAAAGCTCCACTCTGGGTTTGTAACCGGTGACCTCAGGGGTGTCGGGGAGAGGAGCTTCGCTCGGAGAGTCACGGAGGGAATGATCCCACGTTCAGCTTTGTCCCTGGGCATTGAGAGGAGCCATTCCCTGTCTGGGGAACAGGGAGGAATTTGAGGACATGTCTTGTCCAAGGTCACTCAGGACACTCCACTGCCCTTCCCCAGCTCTGGTGTGGGGTCTGGGGAGGTTTTCACACCCCACACAGAGAACCCGGGGGTGGATTTGATGGAGAAACGCTGCGGATTTGCACGGCGTGAGGCCGAGGACGCTGCTGCTTCCCACAGGCCTCTTCATTTCTGTGCTCAAACACGAGCTGCCCCTGCCCAGGCTGCAGCTACAAACCCAGCCAGCCCCAGTCTGACTTACTGGGAGTGAAATTCCCACCCAGTCTGGGGGATGCTGGGTGGGAATCACACTCCCCCCACGCCGCAGTCGTTCCTTCGAGGCAGGGTGGGGAGAGCTCACTCTGATCTGCTCCCCGGGCTCAGGGATCTCTGTTCTTCCTCAAAGCTCTAGTTTTTTAATCTTTTTTAATTGTTTTTCCCCCCAAAAACCTTGTGCTCGGGGAGGAGGGGAGGGTGTTATCACACCTGCAAGGGGCACAACACCCGGGTACCCAGCGCCAGGAAATCCCGTCTGCCGAGCCCG
>NW_010331780.1:0-251 GCF_000700745.2 Antrostomus carolinensis
GGACTACCATGCCCTGGGTGCCATGGAGGTCATCTGCAGCAGCATGGCCAAGACCCTGCAGACTGCCCTGCACCCCCCGGACTGGTTGCAGGGCAACTACATGGCTGTGCGGTATGAGGACCTGGTGGTCGAGCCCATCAAGACCCTGCGGCAGGTGTATGGCTTTGTCAACCTGGCGGTCAGCCCAGAGATGGAGAAGTTTGCCCTTAACATGACCAGCGGCCCTGGCTACTCCTCCAAGCCCTTTGTGG